>NC_079362.1:13903735-14084712 GCF_029582105.1 Oenanthe melanoleuca
GTGATTGTCATGGTTCATTTTAAAACTGCATGCTGTGCACATATGTTTAGAGCCAAGTTCCTCCTAATGGTTATTATTTTTGGATTGCTGACCCAGACTTTTTAATATAAACTTTAATGTTAATCCAACACATGGATAATAATCCATGGAAATAAAGAATGTTAAAGTTTTTACCCAAGCCCTCTTACTTTTGTCTCTGAAGTCAGTGAAGAACCTGTGATGAAAGGGATGTGACTCAAATTATACGCTGTCATACTGGGGAGGTGATATTCAGAATATTCCAAATGTTGAAACAAACTTGAAAATTTTTGCTTAATATATATTTTTTTTTTTCAAGAAATGCATGCTTGAAATATGGTCAGTTAGAAAAATTTATTCCAAAATGGTATTTTAAATTCTTGTTGGGTAAAGAATTTAGTTTCATGGCTTGAGGTAGAAAAGCTGTCTGACAGAAAAGCCACTGATCATGAGTCAGTGTGTGCCCAGGTGGCCAAAAAGACCAGTGGAATCCTGACCTATATCAGCAATAGTGTGGCCAGCAGGACCAGGGAAGTGATTCTTGGGCAGTGGCGAGGTCGCACCTGCAATCCTGTGCTTAATTTGGGTCCCTAACTACAACAAAGTGTCCGGGAGCATGTCAAGGTCATCTCTTAAAGTTTTCTCCACCATAGGCTTCCATGAGCAAAATCTCAGAAAGAATTCAATTAATTTATTTCATACAACAGCAATATTCAGCTCCAACCGTGTGCTTCTGGAGAGGAAATCTCAACTATGAAATCACGGGACAATTACATCCTTACCATCAAAATTTCCTGCCCCTCACATCAGTTTAACCCAATAATATTAATAGGGTCTCGGTTCTTCTTGTTTTCCATTTTCTCTTAAACACAACTGTAAATCTATGGAAAAATGCTGTTTTCCATAATAAATTATTCTGTAGCTTGAACCAGATAAACCAACATCTGAGTTTCTGCTTGAGGAACAGTTAATTCACAAATAAACTGTGCCATCATTATGCTCAGTTATTCCATTTTTCTGAACTGTTCATTTACTACCTGCAACAGAAAAACCTTCTGTCCAAAATCTTCCCCCAGGTATTTTTACATAAGGAACAATGTTCATGTCTTCAGGTAAGATTTGCATAGATGGATATTTCACTTCACCTATGTGCATATTCTCTTCAGTGTAGCAATTAAGAACCTAAAGATTAATTAAAAAGTTATACTCTCCCAAAAATTCCAGGGCAATTGAAGGCATTGGCTAACTAGAGAGAAACGGATTTTGTCTTTATTTGACCAGCATCAGGGTGACAGTCTAGTGTGGTTACTATTCTACAAATCAAAATGCCATCAGTAAAGGTTGTCTTTAGAACCATTTCTGTGATATTGTTGCTTAAGTGTGCATATGTTGGGCAATGCTTTTAATGTGACATACAAATAATTATACAATTTGGTGAGAAAGTCTGACAGTAAACAGATGAGCAGAGAATAAAGATCAGATAATTTCTTTCCATTATGAAAAGAATTGGAAATTAGCCCTAGGTTAGGTTGACCCTAAGTTTTGGAGTGAGAAATTTGAAAGTCCTATGGAAATTGTTGTGTACAACTTGCAAGGCACATCCCAGTGAAAGAAAGAAACAGCTTTTTCTTTCTGTATATGAGGGACCAACGAAAATGAAGAACCAAAATTCCACTCTGTTCTAATCATCAGTAGGAGCCCTTTTAGACTTGGGTGTGTGCTTGACTAGGGCTTATGAAGTTCACTGCCCTGAATTTGTAGTTTGATACATTGAATCTTTAAATATCAGGTCTATTGTGAACACCACAGTAATATCAGTTTTTCCTCTGTAACACAAGTAAACAAGATTATTGATCTGAGATATACTGTGGCATACATATTATGCGACACAGTGAAGTTCAAAGCTAGGGGAGCGAGTAGCAGTGCAAGCTACAAATGCACAAATAACAATGCAAAACTAGAAAAAATATTATTGGCTTCATCCTTAGAATAGAGCTGTCCTCAGCATCAGTCTTTATAATTCAGTAAGGTTTTTATGTGTAGTGCAGCACTCATCTCAGAAGTTGTGCCATTTCCAATTCTCTTACATGCATTTTTACATGATTTGTTGTTGTAGTACTTCTTTGCATTATTGGGTATCTGCTTAGTGGAAAAATTTCCAAATAGGTATTTTTGGGTTTTTTATGTATCAAATTGTTTTTGCCATTTTACTTAATTTCAAGATGAAAACAAGCATTTATTTTTGGAATGGTTGTCATGAACACAGAAAATTATTATTTGTCTCAATTTCTCCTAAAGTTAAAAAGAAGAATAGTAGTGCAAATTTTCTGTTTATCAAACATGTAATTAAACCTTTACAGATTATTGTATGTACGTATCTATAATATATACATAACAAATATCAAAGCAAAGCCGTGGTTAATGGATGTTCACACCACAATAATTTTATTTGCTTTATTCAATACACTTAAAATGAATGTGCTTGTAATTGCCTATTCTTCAAATAGAAGAAGTCTGCCTTTGTTATCCTTCTGAATGATATTTCATGGACGTGCTGAGAAATCTGGCAGTTTACTGTAATCTACGTTAACAGGGACAGAAATACCACATGTATCGTGCTACATTTGCTTTATGCTATATTTGACATTAGTTTATGTTAGTCTTGTAAAAGCAAGACTTTTCAGACTGACTTGGAGATTCTGAATGGCCTAAAGGTCCTGAGTTCATTCTGCCTTGCAAGTATTCAGATACGGATTCAACATGCGCCCTAAGTTTGTCAAACATATTTTAGAAATTATTTTTTGGGGCAGGGAGATTCCTACCTGTGTCCCCCTATATTGACACATCACAGACTTCAGCATGATACTAAGCAACATTTTTAGATAACATAAAAGATAATGTGCTTTTGCAGATGGTGTGATAATGCTGGTAAGCATGCTGACCTGGTGAATCTATATGTAAATGTGCTGTGATCTGTTTCTTTCTTCAAACATGTTATGCTGTGCACAGGGTTTTCTTGCTTAGCAAAGGAAAACTGAAGTTTCAAATTACCTGCATATTGCTCTCTGGTCCTAAGGTCAGAGTCTACACATGCACCTTAATTGCAGTTATACATATGGATGAACATGTATAAATATATGTGTAAAGGCTTAAATTGACTCCTGGAAAGCCAACTTCTCCTTAGGTTAAAATGAACTATAATTCATTTAAAATGTAATATTAAGGTATTTTTTTGATAAAATATGCAGAATATTCCAATAAAATCTTAAATGTTCGGTTTACAAGAAACTCTAGAATATATTATAAAATAATAAAATTATCAGTGGGACTCTTACTCTCTTATATATTCTGGTCTGTAAATATGAGCAAGTATATTTACTTCTAGCACTGCTTGAAGCGAGTCTAATATGGTTTTCCAGGCTTTATTTCACTTTCTTTGATAAATAATCTTAGGAGCAAAAATGAATGTAATATTAAGTAACAGAGCAATGCCAAGCTGATTGAAAGCCATGGTCGTGTCATAATGGCATACCACCTCCTTTCTTTTTTTCTTTCTTTTTTCTTTCTTTCCTACTGATTTTATACTGGATTAGAAAATCAAGACAAAGATGGACTTCATCTTCTTAAACAACTGAAGAATTGGATAGTTTGCCCATCAGAACAGAAGTTGATATGTCATTTTTAAAAAGCAATAAACCTTTCCATATTGGTTGGATTCAAGTATTCAAGTCATACCCATAGCAGCAGAATAAAGCAGAAATGCCAATATAAGAATAATGCTAAATATTTTGTTGTTCTGCTTCCAAAAGCAGAAAAAATTATATTTTAGAAAAATTTTCTTCTATCTTGTCGTAGTATTAAAGTTTGCAGCTGATGAAACAAGACATTGCTACAGTAATGTAAACTAAACACAACTGCTCCTTCTGGTATAACTTTACTTTCCTTCACCTTACTGATAACATAGTTCTAGACTGTCAGCATTCTCCCTCTCACCTGTCATTCAGATTATGCTGCTGCTCTTCTTTAATCCTCATCCTCTCAGATGCAATGAATCACGAGGTGCACAAGTTTGACCTGAGAGGGATCAGTTTAATCACATTAAATTGCTTCCAGTCACTGATTCCATGTTGAAATGACCAAGGGTTCTGATACACAGATATTTTGCCTCTTGAGAATGCCTAATCCTTAAGAATTACTAGCATTTCTTCTTCTGTGTTACATCTAAGTCAGAGCACCAGAGAAATTATTGAGGTGAGATTAACTTTGGCCTACAACCAGAGCATTAGCAGTGCTCAGCATAGAAAAGAATGTTAGATTATTTAATATCAGTGTTTCTACTAATCAAGAGGTTTTTCTACAGAAAATATAAAGATTCATTTGTTCATTTGCATAACATTTGTTTCAAACTAGGCATTTTTATCATGTAATTAATACGCTGGGTAAACTGTTTACATATATTATAATACATTAGGTTTTGCAATATTGCTGCTTATTTCTACTCTCCATTCTGCTGTAATTAAGAAAAAGTCTATATCTGACAAGAACAGAACTGTAGATACTTATGTAAATACCTATGTAAAATGTTTTCTTGATCTAGTAACATGCTAATAAGTGTGACTGACTGAATCCAGTATTCCAAAGCAAGCATCTCATTTTCAAAATCCCCCTTTACCCTTTCCAAAGGAAATATTATTGTGAGTGACATAATTAAATAGACAAGGTGTCTTCACATGAGATAAAATGCTGATGTCATCAAGATCATTGCCTGTAAAACTGTATTAGTTTTTCAAAGACAAGGATGTCAGTATCGCCGTATCTCTTTGAAATAGGCCTTTCAGAGCAAAAAGGCCTTCATACAGCTTTTAAGACACATTCACTGTGTTATAGCTAAGAAAAGTGCTCCTCATTGTGGAGGACGGCTCCTTCAGAAGAGAGAGCTTCTTTTCCTCATGATAATTTGTCTAACTCAAATCTCTGAAGTGATGTAAGAATATCGCTTGTGGGCTAGAGAAAACCAATTTTAAGCAGAAAAGAGAAATAAATGGCTGGAGAACCCCCAGGCAGCATAAATGCCAGAGCTTCATTGACTTTTATCCTGCATGTTAGAAGAAGTCTTTTTGTTCATGCTGTTCAATTTTAATTAAAAGGAAAAACTGACATTTTCATGAATAAACACATATACTTAACAAGCCCTGATTATTGTTCCAAGAATAGCAGAAGAAGAACCAAATCCTTACCCGTAAACTTTATTTTCTAAGAAAGAATGGTGTATTTCACTTTAGCAATTGCCAGACTTACATGTCTTTGTTTTCTATCCATTTTTCCTTCTCTCCTTCCATTGTGTGACTTTGCTAGCACACATATCACATCATAAAGATCTTTATTTATGTTATCTAATTACACTTTTAAACACTGGTATGATTTTTGTTCCCCTTCTGCGAAAAATGAATTCTATTATACATTCAGCTGATTTTACGTCTCTTGTTGCCTTCCTATGGAAATTTTCTTCCTCATCCTCTCCAACATTAATGCCTCAGAAATAGCAGTAATCTTACTGAGAAATACAAACATCCTGAAGTGCATCTGCCTCATTTCTACATTCCTTTGGCTTCATCTTTGGTGCTGAACTCACCTCCTGCTTATACCGCCCTTATAATTTCAATTTATTCTTCAACTGTAACATTATCTTCACATAATTGTCCTCCTAAAACATTAAAAACTCCTAAAATAATGAAACCCAATCTCATCTTCTAATATTTAATTATTACTTAGTTTTCCCTATAATATTCAACCATGTTCAGGAGGTCAAGCCTCATCTCTAATAGATGAAGGCCTTACCCAATCTCAAGCAAATCTAACAAACTTTTTTAAGTATCCACACACCATATTCTTTATTTCCCTCTCTGGTTTTTTTTAGTCTCATCCTCTGATTATTGCAGTGTCTATTAATTTAAGAAAACCAAACAAATCAGCAAACAAATTGATTACTGTTAGACCTTTAGTCCAATTGCTTTGCTCTTTGAAACAGTCTTTTTATCAGATGTTTCAGCCTAAAATGTCATAAAGTAATTTCATTTTTATAGATGAAAAATTATGAAAACAGTTGATCCAGTCAGAAGCTCTTGGAAATCTACAGGCACTTTATTTGAGGTCTAAGGTAATTTTATGTCAGCCAGTGAAATAGTGACTTAGCTGTTCACCCGCACTCAATTTTTTAATCAGAAAATGATAGGCAAGTAGAAGGAAGATAATTAAACAGAAATATCAAAGACAATCTAGAGTACAGAGAAAGTGGTACAAAGTTAAAAAAAAATTAACACTGTAGTAGCTGGCATGCAGATGTAGATTTGTGGAACATTTACACAGACACTGCTACTGCGTTACAGAAAAATTATATAAGACCTCTTTGAATTAAAGATTTGTAGATGCAAAACAGAAGAAGAAACTTGAAAAATAAAAGTTTTCCATTCAGCCTAGGATGTGCTGATAATGCGGTATGGGATCAAGGCAGGGAGAGGGAGAGAGAGAGATGTTTCCAACAAAGCCTGACTCTCAACAAGGAGCAGAAAAAATATATGTGATAGGCAAGAACAGAATGGAGACATCAAGATTAAAAAAATTAGGTAGCTGCAGATTCAACAAAAGAAACATGGTGTGTGTGTGATCAGGAAAGCTTGCAACAAATAATAGAAAGCATGGATCCAAATAACTGGATTTATTCATTCTCATTCCAACTTTTCATTGTAGACTTGAATAAGGAGTTGAGGGACTGATTATTCTGTTTTCTAAATTGCAATCTTCTCCATTATCTAGTAGAAGCAATAGGTATCTGTAAACTGCTACTAAGGTGGAAATATGTTTGACTTTTCAGTTCTGTTGAATATAATAAAAACTTTTCCTGAAGTATTTATTAATCTTGTCATCTCCAAAACACATTTCTTCCATTCCTGCATGATACTGTGTACATTTTCAGCCATCATTTCCATTTAATACCTTGTGAAGGAATAAGTTACTGGTTCAGAAAAAAAATTCTACTTAAAACACAGTAATATAACTCCCACATTCTTCCAGAAAGATTTTAAATAGGGTTTGCAGTAATGGCTACTTTTTAATAGCAAAAAATTGGAATAGAATAATGGAAATAGGAACTTGAAACTCACTTACTTATCTTAGGTTTTTAATAATGCATGTATTATTATAATATATAATTATTATAATATTTATATTATTATATTAATAGATTATGTCGATATATTATAATATATTATGCTAATATTATTATATGAATAGAATATATTATAATATATTAATAATAATATAATAATATAATTATTATAATATATAATATGTGTATATACTTATTTTAGTTTAGCTGTTGCCCAAAGTCATTGAGGAATTCTAAAAGGCTATTTTTCAGTAGCATGTATTTCAGCCTAGGCATGTGCTCAGCCTGGTGAAATCTGTTTTCAGTAAAACTCTCCCAGCGAACAAAAAATCTCAAACAGAACAACTCAAGTTATCCATGGAAAAAAAGACGCTGTCTTTACCCATACAAGACTTCTTTATGCAAGTAAAGTAAGACACACATTTAGCATTATAGAATAGATGTCCTTTCATCTATAATTGTCTCTGATTTGTCTCAGGCATTCTTGTGAGTTATAGTGGACAATTTCACACCTAACACATACAGAATTGGTACTGCAACTTTCTCTGTAAACATTCTAAATGTTTTATGTTTACAAAACCATGCACAAAGACCAGTACTTTGGAAGACCACAGGAAACCTGGAACCAATTCATTTTAGAGAAAGAGTATAGCATGCCATATCTCAGTTTCATAATCAACAACAACGTGGTAGAGCAACTGTTTCTAAATGTCCATATCTGATACACAGAAATACTATTCCTATGCCTTTAACATCACTTGTCTTCTCTTTGTAAACATCAATTGGACCAGAAAATCATCCAAAGTAAAATGTTACTTAGTTACAAAATCAGAGGATAATACTGAACATTTGCTTTTTTAACCGACAAAAAATTTTGCTATAATTTTTCATTTTTCAAAGACAAAAGGCTGTCTTCAGATTAAATCCTGAGCAATAAATTGTTCTTGAGCAAAGAATACCTAAAATAAATTCAGATGTCAAGTAAGTAGTGACCTCTTTCTGCTCTCTAGGTAAGACATCCAAGGGAAGACTACTTGACATTATTGGAAAATTACATAAAACTGAAACACAAATCTTGTTTTGTCTCTACTTGTCTATCTTTTGTACGAAAACAGAATGATAGCTCTATTTATTCAATAAATCCCTCTCTTAATCTCTATAATTTTTTTTTGCCTAAGTCACATTGGTGTAATGTAGAAGGATTCCTATAATGAAAATAAAATTCCCATGAGAATAAAATTAGCACAAATAACTAGAAATGAGACATATGACTGAAAATATTAAGAGGTCTTTAAGATCAATAAATTATTTGCCCTGATTAACCAGCTCACCTACATGACTCTCTTAGGCATATATGGAAAAAAAACACAAGTATTTTCATCTTGGAAGTACATACCTACATATCCTAGATGATTTCCTATTTGCAGATTGTCCAGAAAATTTTCTATGCCCATCCAAAATTGTAGTGCCATTACAATCTCAGTTTTTCAAATGGTATGTGCAAAAATAGCATATGACTGGACACTTGAGCTGTAAATAGACAAGAATTGTCCACACAAAATACGCAAGAGTCCAAATGTTAATTTAGGAGAAAACTAGGAATGTAACAGAAATGTTTGACTCCTGAATCAAACTGGAAGAGGTTGTCTTCAGAAGGAAGAAACTCTATGGTCCCCTTAAATCCCAATCAAATTCCATGGAGAATTTAATGCACTTATTATTACTTTTACACTAATGTACTTGGCAAATTGTTAGCACCTCATTCACAATAGCATAAATTATCGTGGTTTGTCGTTTAAGCAGTTTAGGAATGGCATTAACTTCTTATGCAGAGGTACCGGTATCAAATACTAAACTAAACTAACCAGTCCCTTTAAATATGCGCACAAAGTATTTATACTTGAGGAGGTATTAGACTAAACAAAAGTGTTCAGCAGGAATTCCTGGAGGTAATAAAATAAACTTTGTTATGCAATAAAGTGGTTTGAGTGGTAAGTATGATTTCTGGAAGCTCTGAAATCCCCACATCTGAAGGTGAAACCACATTGTTCTCTTAGGTTCATTTGAAAGAAGTACAATTTCTTGTTGAACTACAAGCAAAACCATGTTTCTTTATCTTCAATTTTATTTTCTTTTTACTGGTATCAATTTCTTGAGCTCTTTCAGTCTCCTGGGCTTACAGGTTTTATCAGCATTTTGAATGAATAGTGAACTAGAATAATTCCATTGGCATGGAATAATTTTTATTTTTTATTGAGTAAGCATGATTCTTATTCATTTCTGAATGTTAATAAAAATACCCAGCAAAAAAGAGTTACAATCTTCACATGCATGCATGCATTATTCTTGCAAGGTAATTTATATGCCCTAGAGATATTTGATTCCGTAAATCAGCTTTCCTTTATCTCAAATATTTGCACAAAACCAATTCCAAATCTTGTTTTCAGTTTATTTTCCTGTATTGCTATCGTTAAGTTAGCATAAGCATGGACTGCACAAGTAAATTCTCATAGTCTGATGTAATGAATATGCAAGAATCAATTACCGAAATAATTATATACCCAGGGTCAAAAAAAGGCATTTTTTCCTCAGGATTGGGATAAAAAATCAACAAGAATTTTATCTGACATTTCTAAATTCATTATCATTTAAATGACATTTAAGAGAAATTTATGGTAGACTGTAATGGACTTGCTGAAGCTTCATTTTAGTGCATTAGGTGCTCTCTTACAACATTCTAGTCCAGTCCTTGGTTTTGATTCACCTGTAATATATAAGTAACTGCATTTATGTCAATCTCTGAAAGGTAGAAAAATATTTTCTCTTTTGCCAACTACTACAAAGATTTGTGACCATTTCAAGTATTCTAGCTTGTATTAGGGAAGCTATAAAAAGTCTAATAGGAAAGCAATAGAGTAAATATATCATGAAAAGGACATATTGCTTATAAAATACAAAATTTACATTATAAAAGAGCATTGAAGAGAAGACATAACACTGTGAAACTATTAGAATGAGTAATACAGCTTAAAATCGAAAGCTACTGCTAATGAGACATGTAAATAAAATTTGACCAAAGGAATCCTGGGATACTGCAGGGCCTCTGGAAACAGAAGGATTTTGTATTTCTCACTCCCTGCAGCTCTTTATGTCTACCAGAGATTTTTTAGATTGTATTTCTTGAAATATTATGTGCAAAGGCATTCAGAGTAAGCATATATGTAGGTAATGTTTCTGTGGTCTTAACATTGTTCAGATTGGTTTTAGAGAACAATAATAGAAATAGTAGAAAAATGGGATTATTGCTAACTTGTACTTAAGAACTATAATCAGGACAAATAAGAGACATATGCTTCTAACACTGTAATTTTCAAAAATATAATTCAGACATGCTAAATTCTGCATTTCAAGTTAATATAATATATATTTTTAAATTATAATGAGTGAGACACTAGCTCTGCCTAAGTCAGTTGTAGATTGCAACAAAATTCTACTTCTGAGGAATTTCTGGGATATTTTTCTCTGTGTGTGCACAATCAGTGAGACCTAGAGAACATTTTTTTTTTTTTTTTATGCTGTGTTATGTTGCTGAGGAAGATGAGATCTTAGAGTTGAAAGCAATGAGGTTAGTCAGACACAAACGGAAAAAATAGGTGATATCAAAACAACTTCAGTGCAGTGAGCTTAATGGAATATAACTCCATCAAACTGGTTTGGTGACAAGATAAAAAAACCTTGTACTAAGCATATAATTAACTGAAGTCAGTAAAGAGATTTGAATTAGAGTTTAGCTTTGTTGAATGGTAAAATTTCTTTAGTTGTAAATACAGAGAAATGATAAATCTGACAGAGAAAAAAATTTGGTATACAAAAAAAAAAAAAGAAGCTCAAGAAACATTTTAGAAGGCTTGGAAAATACAAAGTTGAGGAAATAGTATAAAAGAGAAAATACGTATTACATGTTCAGAAGGAAAAATTACCTACATAATATCAACTTCAAATTTTTCTGTGATCTTTTCTATGAAGTTGCTGTTACAAAAAACCCAAGCAAAAAACCCCACCTTTTCATGTGATGTGTTTAATATTTGGTTTTGTTTCTATAGCTAAAATTTCAACTGTTTTGTTTGGAAAGAAATGTGAAGACTAGCAGTACATTATTAAATTGACCATACAAATACCTAGGATTGTAACTGCTTTCTTGCTTGAACAGGCTTGGCATCTAACATAAATAACTTCAATGTGAGTCTTTAGGAGAGAAAGAAAACTAAGTATTTTCAACACATTTAACTTTGTCAAGCTTCTTTACTGAAAAGTTGATCAACTTCTACGGTTTATGACTCATTGCATTTCTTCTGTTCAACTTGATATATCCTCTCTACTATTTACTAATTCTCTCCAAGGTGTCTCATCCTCATAAACATTTTTGCAAATCTATTAAGCAAAATACAATCTTGATAATTTAGATTAACCCTCAAAAAAGAAATAAAATTAGAAATATGTTTCTTCAACGACTGAATTTAGCCATGGCAACAAAAATTAAAAATTACTGTTCCACTTAAGGACTTCTAACTATTACTGTTTTGAATAGAAATTCAGAAAGAACGTTATGGTGTAAATTGAAGCTTAACTTAAAACAAATAGTGCAAATATTTTTACTGGTTAAATTTTGTCAACAAGTAAAATACTTGTTTTTCAGATTAATATGCCAAGTCTCCTGTGAAGTTAAGATGACAGATTAGTTCACTTTCTGCTTTTTATTTAGGTCAAATTAAGTTTCTTCAACATGCCACTTTCCTTATTTTTTATTGCTGTCTCCCTCTATCCTCCAGTTTAGTTTTGGTTTTTTTCTGAGAATTCGGTTCAAATTGGGAAAAAACATTCAAGACTTGTCTTATCAGCTGTTACTGTTATAGTACAATCTGTAACCTGTATTGTATGTATTACTCATTCATAAGTACACATATGCATGAAGTGTGTGTATGTAAACATATTGTTTAATTAAAATCAGCTAAAATAAGTCAAATAAACATCAAGTAAGTATCCAGGGGTTCCTTTTATTATTGTAAGTGCAGCGTCACATATTACTAACACCCAAATCTATTTTTCTTAAAACTTTAAAAATAAAGTGATATTAAAAGTGAACAGTCATTATATTTTATGTTTCCTTTCTTCCTAAAGGATTCTCGAAAATTCACTGACCACATCCCTCTAGATAGATTTGATTTCCTCTGTTGTTCTATATTATGACTCTCATAGATCTCTATAACTAGGAAATGCTTACACTCACAAGCAATTTGGTGGTATGGTGGACTCCTCCTTTATGAAGTGTTTCTCTAACAATGTTAGCACATATAAGACCATTATGTGGCTAAATTCTTGGATCACTATATCCCAGGAACTCATGGGAACATTGTCTGCACTTTCAGACAAGATTTAGACACAATATGAGACAATGTTTTTCTCAAAGCTAAAAACCGAAAATAACTTTAAACAAGAGCCACAAGGTTATTGTTAAGTCTACGTTTCTAATCTGGATCCTGGCAATTCCACCTGGATCACTCTGAAAGTCCACTTTAATATTAAAGCTGAAAGGATTCTATTCATTTTACCTTTTCTGTTGCTGATATCAATTTTCTGCTGGCATTTCTTTTATGCCATATTCTGTTCTTGCATGATAGAAGTATGCTGGACCGTCTATCAATACAACAATCAGGGAATTTTCTGCAGTCAGACTCTAGTAATTTCATTTGTTAAGTTCCTGAAAAACTGTGTGCTCAGGTCTAACATCAAGGGAAAAATTAATCTTTGTATATATCTCAGGAAATGATGAGATAATGCTTTCTTCTCATATAAAAATTTTTAAATGATGTCAGGACTCTAAATTTTCAACCAGGAAATCCAGACTCTCTGTGGAAAATATTAATTTTAGCAACTTGACATATTTGCATGAAACTGTAAGAGAGTATAAGATCCTCAAAAGAAAAAGGTTTGATGGAATTGCAATATCAACAAAATTGGATTTTTAAAAATTATATAATTAGATAATTAAAGTTTTTCTGAAAGCTCAGAAGCATATAAAAATAAATAGAGAGGAAAATATTTTGGAAGGAAATTTAATGTTCAGATACCTCATTTTCTGCAGCTGTTGCTCTCTTGGGAAAATTGGTGCTCACTGTATTCATTTTTAGGAAATAGACACTCCAAAACAGTAATTGAACTTTAGTCAATATTAGTCTGTGATTAAAAACTGGCCAAATTATTTACACAAAACTGGGGAGAAAATAAGGGAAACATAGATTTTTTTCCCTTTTTTCGATATCATTAAACACAACATGCTTTTGATTTTCCTTATTCTCCTTCCTATTTTGAGAATAACATCAAGAGATTGAATTGATAAAAAATTAAGCTTCATTTTATCTTTTATTTCACTCTTTAAATATGGTTCCTAAGATGTACCCTAGAGAAGATCTTTACACAGGTGTTTTTAACAGCAAAGTTTTTCATTAGTCATATGTCTCATTAAGTGATGAGGAGAAAATGGCTAAAATATTTTTAATAGAATCTTATGGGTTTGTTTCTAATGCTTTCCCCATTATATAGAGAATAATATTTCTTCCCTTTCACCAAGAACAAATCCCAAAATATTAAGGTTCTCTTTCTGGGACTGCTGAACCCTGGGGCTTTGTGTTTCAGGTTTGGTTGGGGCTTTTTTGAGGGGGAGGGCTGTTTTTTTTTGTTTGGGGTTTTTGTTGTGTATTTTCTTCAGGATAGATTATATCATGGCTATACCTGCTAGTATTGAAATACTTAAGACTATGTCACCAATTCCATTATAACACTCTTTTTTTCATAACTTTTTGATTTGGCTGTAAAATTTTAGTTTGTGTCTGAAATTGGAACAGGAAGTTTCATCCTTAAAGTCTGTTTGGTTTGGTTTGGTTTGATTTGGCTTTGCTTTTATTATTAACCTTATAAAAGTATGGAATAGTATGTCAAGATACAAAAGAAGTAATGTATTGTATATCCATGTATTTTGGTCCTACACACTTGTGGAGCACATAGCTTATTCATCTATCACATGGCAAAAGCCACATGCTGGTATTTCTACTAAGTACAGATGAATGCTGAGACACTTCTGTTGAAACATTGCTTTCTTAATTAGTATTACAAATTGGATTTTTATTTGTTTCAGACCACTTAAAATGCCATTCCCTTATTACTTTAAACTTCTTTAAAATCTGGATTGCCACTACTTTTTGCTTTTGATCACCTTTTAAGCCCCTGCTATAAACAGAACATTTTTAATCAGCTGCTGCAGAAGTAAAGTTTGCATGCACATTTACGGATAAGTAGTTTTGCCACGCACCTCAATGAGAGATTGTAAAGTTTCAGATCTATCTTCACACAGAAATAGGTTTAAAAATCTAGAAAAGGAACCATGTATCAGGGCATGGTGCTAATTACACCAAGGTTGTGAGTTCATTCTCTGCATGGATCATTTACTTAATAGTTGGACTTGATGACACTTGTGAATTTCTTCCAACTCAGAATATTTTGTAAATCTGTGACATTTTCAGCAAAACATCCAAGGGTGGTTTCCGTCTTAATCATTTACATTAGTGAACTTCAGTAGCAGAAGCTATTTCTATAATTAGAACAAAGAAAGTCTCACAAACAGAGTAAATGTTATTTACTATAAAACCAAGCATATTGCACTGAAGTAAATGATATCTTGTTATCTGCTTTTCACTTTCAGAGCTTTAAAATTCCTGTAAAAGGAATCATATTTGGTATAAAGGACAAACTTAATTCAAAATGATACTTTTATTCTACTTATTATGCTTACATGTTTATACATATCTTGAAATTCTCTGGCCCTACAAGTGAAAGGGCTTTAGAAAGTTATTAAATTTAAAATTCCTGTAAAAGGAATCATATTTGGTATAAAGGACAAACTTAATTCAAAATGATACTTTTATTCTACTTATTATGCTTACATGTTTATACATATCTTGAAATTCTCCGGACCTACAAGTGAAAGGGCTTTAGAAAGTTATTAAATTCCCAGGGACAGAAAAGGACATAATTTCATTAATTTGAATTGAATCCTTGCAAATCCATAGGAAATATGTTATTACAGATATGAGTCTTATCATATTGTTAACCCATACAGAAGACAGAACTTTCTGATTGTGGCAGAGGCTCCTGCTAGAAAGTGCCACACATGTAAAATGAACTGCCCAGGAGCTGTTTTGCTAAACCATATTCAGTGTGTGCTGAGAATCCAGGTCATTTCATTCCCAAGCTTGAGAAACCTGCTTTCTGGAAAGGCACAGCACAAGTGGAAGAAAGAAAGTTTCTGTCTCCTGTGTAAGCTTAGTCACAGTCATTGCCTCCCAAAATAAAATTGGAGAAGAGACAAGCCATGGTCACCCGCATTTCAGAGAGAGGCAGGAATTATGAGTGTAGGTACAGATGCTTGCCAGCAGCTCAACCTGTATTGCATTATTCTGTGCTGCAGCAGAGAATTAAGATCTTGCAGGGTTGTTGAAGGAGATATATACAAACTCACATTAAACCTCTCAGATGCTGATTCCTTTGTGGCATTAGATCTGTGGGCCAAAGAGCAAAAGAAATTTCTCTCAAATTTCTCTCAAAACCTAGAAGTTTTTATTGTATTCCTTATTTAACTTTTCAGATATTAAGTTTTTCATAGTATTGAAATAATATTACGTATTATGAGGAAGAAAGTAATGCACTCACCTTGAAAACCACTAATGTACCATGATTTGCCATAATATCTATGCAGATAATATTTAAACTAATACGAAAAAAGTATTTGTCTTCTAAACCTGATTTTAAGAGGTAGACTATTTCTTTGTTGCTAAGCTGTATTTTTCTGTGTACTGACTTCATCATCCCTATTACACCTTGCAGTGAGTTTTATAAACACATAATTCATCATGTTCATACAGCTAGAAAGATATAAAGACAATGTGTAACTCCTGAAATTGGCTGAATTGCCTTTTTCTGAAATGTTAAATGGGGAGGTTTGTTTGTTTCTTGGAATCATGTGATGCAAGTGCTCTGTTTTCTACAAACCGGACTACCTTAAGCATCTAGTAACTAATTTTCAGACCATAGAGTATACAAAATTTGCAGTTATATTTCATGTTCCATGAACGAATTAAAATTGAATCCTAATAGTGTCAACAATTATTCTCTACTATGCAATTAGAGTATTGCAAAAACTTAAAGACCTACAGATTGAACTCAAAGCTACTTTTCAATATATTCTGTCTTATGTAACTTCTGAGCATACCTGGGGAATTCTAGAGCTAAAAATGTCCCATGCCACATGGGAAGAACTTTCTTAAAACCCTAAAAAGTAATCACCTTGGTCATTATTATGTCTCTTCTAAGTAACTGATAAGACCAACCACATGATACTACTGTGCTTTCAATTTCTACCCTTGGCAGCAGAGATCCTAGGGGCAGATTTTCACTCCAGTGATATTTTTTGAAGTAATGCCTCAATGATTCCTTTTCATGTGCTCCTCCCTTTTTGTCCCATGTGGTATGGGGAAATAAAGTACTAGTAAAGATTCTTCCCTTGTAATAATTCAACTACCATAGTTGTCTACTATTTGCAGTTTTATACTGTCCAATTTGTTGCTTTTCAGTGATTTTAATGATTAGGTAAACAAGAAAATAAGCAATTCCTTTGGTGCCTAACTGTATTCCAAAATCTTGTCCTTTGCATTTATCTATTATTAATAAAGACCACAAGAATAGTACCAATTATTTGTATCAAGAAGTGGCATTAATTCAAAACTATAGAGGCTAAATAAACATGTGTCCATAAAGTCATTACTAAGAGGAGAGATGGAGAAGAAATGGAGAGAGAAGCAATTTTTTGAAACTTCAAGTGGGTTGCAAAAAAACACAAGCTGATCTCACGGGTGCATCTTTCCGGTTCTGTGAGCTGATGTGTACAAAACACACATCATAAGTCTGCCAGCATTTTTACTAGCTCCTGTGGGAGACACTGCCTTCAGCTCTGCATGGAAGGAGAATGAACATTCTCAGTAGAGGAAATGTGACTTGTTTCACATTTGTTTAGATGGCACTATTAATACAGAGTAAACCTCCTCTGAAGTGTTTTGTACATGCATGGAGCTGGAGGAAAGAAAAAGAAAAAAAAAGATTGTTTATCATATATTTTTAATGGATTAGACATTTTTTGTTCAGCGATATTTGTTTTTATATATTTCTTCTTGCTGTAACCAAGCAAATTTTTAGCTATTGTAGTTAGCAGCAAGCCAAAATATCACAGTTAAATATTAGTGTAACATCAAATCATTGGCTAACAAAAAATATGTTTAAGGGACATTTGTGTTTTTGGGAAGAGGCTAGGAGAGGTGTGACAAGGCATAAGCGTAATTTAATCCACAGAAAAGAAACCATGTCCAATTACATCCACTTTATTGAGACTGTAGTGGTGTTTTTCAACTGTATGATATTTGTGATCTGGACTCACTCAGTTCTCTCGATTTTGAAGTTTGTATGCTTTTTGCTTGTTAGTTTGGTTGCATTTCTAAGGAATGCTCCAGCTTTCAGTGTCATTACTGTCATTCTCTTACCCCAATCAGTTCAATGGCTGTGTAGAATAGGTTCGAAAACCCTTTCTATTCTGGAAAAATCTGCAAAACACATACTATCTGACAAGATGTATTTAATTTTAAAAAATAGACCATATTTAAAAGGTTTCTAAACTGTGAGGGACATATTTTAGACTTGGTGCTATCAATCAGGAAGATTTGTACTGCTTAAATATAAAAGAGCATTGAAATTTGATACATTGAAACTTCTAAAAATACTGTTTCAATGTTTCAATGCTAATTAAGACAAATTATTAATCAGATGCCATAAAGAAACTGGCAAACTAATTTTGTGAAAAAGGAGAAAAGAACTTTTTAACAAATGTAAATTTTTGCTAATGCGTGTTTCCCTTTACTTGGGGCTTTGCTTCTGATATGATGTCAGAACTTTAGGAAAGTTGAAGGATGAAGTAACTGTGTTCAGAGATTGAGTGGTAGTGCTCAGGTAGTTCTTTGCATTTATGAAACTAGTTTTCTCTTACTCTGTAGCAGAAATCCCTTGTAAGCAAGAACTTGCAGGGAATTACATTTAAGGAGGTCCCCTTTTTCTGCTGGAGTACAATTAGAAGAGGAGACAGAGTATGCTTTTTCAGAGGATTTGTCAATTATATTGTGGGTCCTGAATACAACAACTGCAACAAAGATAATGAAAATATAAAATATAGGAAAATTTCTTCACCAAAATGGTGAAACAGGCTGTCCAGAGAAATAGTTGAGACATCATTTTTGAAGATATTTAATAGGTGTTTGCTTTTGTAGTCACAAAAGCATTTCAGAATTTGTCTTCCAATACACTTCCCAAAGAACATAGTATTACACAGGATGATTAAAATTGAGGCATTTTAAAATGTGTAACATGGTCAACAGAATGCTTGAAAAGTAATAAAACGCATTTTTCTGATCATGAAGTGATCAAATCCTTCCTGCTATATCAGAGAATATCTATCATTAACATGGGTGGTAAAGTCATAGTCAAGGCTGTCCAGATTATGAGCTGAGTAGCTCTGAAAAATATTTTTTAAAATAAATCTTAAATATTGATATTTGACTTAAGAAGTAAGAACTTTTTAGAAAACATCTGAAAATCTCATTGAGGTCGACTTACAATTGACATTTACTTTCCACCCTATTGATTTTTCATGAAAATATTGATATGTCTTAGTTGGCTTCTTAATCTCTTCTGTTCTCTGAGAAGTATTTTATTTCTCCATCATGAACACTCATCTTCAATAAAAAAAATTAGAATATTACATATAATAATAACTCAAAAGTTCCCTGTACAAGCATTTTTTTCCTTAACTAAAAATTATTGTGATGTTTAATTTTAAAAAAGCCTTAAAATGCATACAAACATAGTATATGAAATACGCAACACTATTAGTTTTTTGTAAAGGAGAGAGAAAAACAAAACATGAGAATATATACTTCTGGATTTTCACCTTTTATGTTTATCACAATTTTAATCTTTACAAGCAATTATTTTAAACTAGGTTATTTCTGATTACTGCTGGCTCTTTGTGGTTTAAGCCTATCACTCAAGTAATTATATGAATCAAAAAAATAGATTGCTTGTGATTTCAGACTCTAAAAATTCTCTCCCCCTCCCACTATTATATTTTATTTTATTTATATTTTATTATATTAATTACTATCATTTCTTATATCACATAACATCACTCTAATATATTTATTATATTAGAATAGATTAGAAGTACATTATAGTATATTCTAACAGAAGAAAATCTTCATTAAATCTTCTTCCAATCCATCTATATTTTCATATTATGATGTTGCCCCTTAGGTGGCATTTTGATGATGTCCTTTGGTTCAAAGCAAAGTCATATGGTTCTTAGTATCTATTCATCTTGCATCTTGTATTCTTAGACCCTGGAGTTAAACTTTGTCTTTGCCTCAATGGCAGATCGCACCATTTTGCATCACACCACATCACGGACAGGATACGTTTGTGTTGTGGAGTAACCAATAGAGCCTAGACTTGTACAAGATCTTGATCCCGGAGGAAAGTTTGCCTGTTCTCAGAGGAAAGCGGGGAGAAGGGAGAAGAACACTAGCTCTCAGAGACTAAAATGACTGAATTTAAGAATATGACCTCCCAAGGCAATTCAAAGGGGTACAGTCCTTTATTGATGAGCTTAAAAAAATCTATGAAGCTTTTCCTCCTAGGTATGTTTAGGCACATAATTGTCATGACTCCAAAATCATGGCAGATTGAAATACTGTCCTAAGAGACAAAGGAAAACTAAAACACATAAAAGTAAAGGCAGTTGTCTGTGCCATTCTGGGTGCCTCTCTAGTAGCTGCACAGGAAGAATGACTATCTTCTTAGAAAAAGGAGAATAAAACTGTGTAATCTTTGAAAGATTGGGTAAAATCTTTGCAAGAACAATTGGGGAAAGAGCTCTCTCAAGTTGCTGCAGAACCTAAAGCCACCAGAAGAGAAAGGGAAATGAGTAAGTTACAACTTGTTGACCCTACAAGAGCCATTGCAATGACAGGAAACCCTAAGGAGGGAACAAGAAAGAAGAGAATAGGAATCCTGTACTAAAGACACAGGGAGTTCTTGAAAAATTTCAAGTATCAAGTCCCAGTACCCTCCTGAGAAACTGGAGAAACAAAGTATATTACTGGGGGAATGGTAATGAATTAAAACTGTGCCCCTTCAATAAAACTGAAACTTTAAATATGCTCAGGATGGAGCTCAGCAAACTACAACATACACAACCCCTCACACAGGTGAAGCCCTAGCTCAAATAGAGAGTAAGTACAATAGAAAAGAGACAAAAACTGAATATATTTAGAGGGTATCTCTCACTGAGAGAGATTGGATCTTGTTGAGTGAAGCAGAAGCAAGGGGATCTTGGGGACCATGAATCTTCTCAACCACAGGTGACAACCAAGAGCCATGATCCTAAACCAGAGGGCAGTATACTGTTCAGGAGGCCTGGATCCTATGAAGAAGCTAGAATGCCATATACCTAAAAGCCCCTCAGTTGGTCATATACTGAAAAGTGTGCAAAAGGTGGTGTGTTTCCACTAAATGCATACACAGTTTTGGGAGGCTCAACTCTCCTATAGAAATGGAAGTTGATCATCTTCAATTTCTGTTTTTAATCCAGGGTTTGCCTAGCACTCTGGAAATTCTTACGAGTCCTTATCTGTATGAATAAAGTCAGCTACCAGACCCCACAACCAGAGTGCACGTGTCTTGAATAATCTAGAAGTAACTCAGGACGTAATAACCTCTGGGAGACAACTGGCAGTTTCCAACAACAGTAATCCAACCATCAAACCATGGGCTGATGTTAGGAGAGTAAGGGACATCTGGAGACCTCCAATACACCGTTCATTCAGAGTAATTTCACTCTAATTCACTCTAGGGGGTTTATTAAGTTGCCCTCCCTCAAGAGTAATGTACTTGGTCCTCAAATGAGAACCTCATATTCTGGACAATAAGTAAATAAATATATTTTTTAAAGGAAAACAAAAAGCTGATTTAGTCCTGTATATCCTTCCTATATAATTATTCCCTTTCCACCAAACCACAGAAGCAATCACCTGGCTGAGGGAGGGTGTTGGAAGACAACCAATTCCCAGCATTTCAGCGAGCAGTCTGAGCCACTTTTCATACACATCACTTGCACTTTAGACGTGGCCTGGTTCCACTGCTGCCAAAGAAAGTTTTACTGTGGCAGCAAATGGTGGGCGACAAGAGTGGTTAAAACCCCATATATTAAATTCTGAGTAATGACCAAATTTGAAAAGACTGTCATCTGTTTGTAATTTAAAAAGAGCAAACTTTGAAAAAGAAATGAATCCTTAGGTATAGTTCTTTAGTTTCTGGGTGGAAGCAAGATATGCTTAGGCTGATTTTGAACTCTTTTTGGACAAGGTTCAAAGACATAGCTCATAATACAGACATATCAGTTTGTTTGGCCGGGAGACAAGCTCTATATGTAATGAAATAAAAAAAAGGTATTAAGAACATTTTAATCAGGTAAATTAGTAGGTAGATTTGTAGTAAACTTTGCCAAGAATGCTTGCCTAATTAGATATAATAGCTACAAAAAAGAATTTATGTCTATACAGAGATGCTGAAAGAAATATTCAGATCTTAGATATACAGTTTCCTTATCAGTTCTTTTATGTTTTTGTGCTTTTTCACTCACCTCTTGAGTAAAGAACCTGGGACTTCAGAACTTGAAAAGTATATTGTCTGTGGTTTCAGACTATAGAAGTGGACTGCCAGTGTGCCAGAACTATGCCTTTAACTTTGAAGACTGATAAAATAAAAAAACCTAATATGTGAAGAGAAAAAATATTTCTCCATTTTTGAACAGTGACCAGAGTATGCCAGGATAAGAACAAGATAATCTTCTTTCCATACTGCAACATGATGTAAATATGCTTACGTATTTAGGAGAGTATCTCTTCTCTCATGACATCTCTGCTTCTATCGCAGTTAAAGCATCAAGTGAAAGTAATATCAAGCACAGATTATACGCAGAATTCTTTTCAGTTTTGGTGGTGAATCATGTAAAGAGATGCTTGTCAAGAAAAGGAAATCCTTTAGGAAAATATTTTTTTCAGTTTACACAGTGAAGAATGCTTCCCAAATTCTGGTAGATTTCCAGTCTGTGTTGGTATGCTCTACATATATGTTAGACTCTACAGTGCTATCAGAAAAGTCATATTATTACAATGAATCTTATATGATGAATTCAGATTTGTAAAACAATACATGAAGATTTACTGTAAAAGCAACAAATGTCTCTAAATACAAACTGTTTAAAGGTGATTGATTATCTCAGATTTAAATAAAACACTATTTAAAATAAACACAAAAAAGAAGCAAATCATCATTTCTTGAAAGGAAGCTGCACTTGCAGATAGGTCTAACCTTTAATAAAATTCCTAATCTTATCTGCTAATTTTTTCACCTGTCAGGTTTTAGTCTGTTAACTCCCAAACAGCTCAGAACTATAATAGATTATATTTTTTTATATACAATGGAAGTTACTGACAAACATAACCACCAAAGAAGTAAAAGAGTGGCAGGAAAACCTTAAATAACTGTGACAAATTCTGTGAGTGTTACATAAAAAATTATGCCTTGTCCTACTTCACTTTCAAGCACAAGGAGTCGTAAACTGGAAAGCCATTTTCTTTAAGAGTGCAAAAAATATAAGAACCAATTTTTGAAGAAAATAATGCTGGTTTTCTCTTTCCAGAGTAAGAATTTTACAAACTCAGCTGGATAGGCAATGTTGCATATATTTTTCATCTTCTCGAATGGTTATTGGAAAAGTATTGTTTGCAGTAGTGATTTTTACTGCAACCGCAGCAAAAAAACAGTATTTATTTTAAATGAAGTTCAATAAAAGTTCAGCTGAAGAAAAGAAGCAAGCTTGAGAAATGTTTACATTAGAGTTTTGGTAACTAAAAGCTTTTAAATGGGACAGGTTTCCCTAAGCATCTCTATCCTTAAATGCCTTAATACCTCCTAAATGCAACCTCACTAGTAAGTCTCTCTCAGTGCAAGGAGAAATTAAAATTTACAGGAGAAGATTCATTTAGAAACAAGTAACTCTTATTCATTCAAATTAGTTATGTATGTAGCTATCAACAACCAAAATTTACATCCAAACTATGCAGGTGATGCCTTAGGATTTTAGCTTTTATATTTTTCATATATTTGTAATCCTGCAATTCTTTAGTATATGATTCAAAACTCCATATAGAGTGTTGGATACTGCTTCCCCATTTTGGTCAGACAACACAATTCCTCTCTAGGAATCAAGGACACCTCACTATCTCAGGCCCTGAGAAATGTAAACAAAAGTGAGCTGGGGAGGAGCAAACTTGGGGTAAATTACTTGATTACATGGAGCTGCAATTGGAAGATTAACTCCCAATATGCAAAAGGACCAAACTCATGAAAGTGTGAAAAAACCTGTGATGCTTTGTCCATTTTTGGGTGCAGCCCCTGGGTGGGCTTTGTCTCCAAAAATGTACGTGATGGCCCTTCAATAAATGTAACTGCTTTTTGTTCCTTTAATTTTGTCTGGCCTCTGTTTTTAGGTAGTCCAGAAAAGGCATTACAGCAGCTCATATTTTGCTGATAAAATTCCCCATTATGTAAAGGACTGCTTTTGGGCTGCCCAAAATTATTCATCCTTTGAGAGGTGTTCCCTGTTTTGATAGAGTACTTGGAACTTGTCCATCCTTTTGGTGCATAACAGTGAAGGTGAAGATCACTCTCTTTATAAATACTGGGCTACAGATTTGATGAAAAGTAAAATGTTTTGAATAACTGTGTAATGACCTGAAGTCATGCTGGCTTTTTATGTTATTTCAATTTATGTAATGGATTTACTTGAGCAAAGAGTGGAATAGGAGTGCTATTCTTCTGGAGCTGTGTTCATTGCTGAAAACAGTTGCATTCTCCCTCTCCTTCTTACTTTCCAGGTTATTGGTACAGAGCATTCCCCGAAACATGGAGATCAATAGTAGAGTCCTTTATTAGGCAGATATTAAAAACCAAAAAAAGTCAGTGCTGTCCTTTGTGTCACCCTGTGAGATGTCAAACCTCTTCAATTTCTCCTACAAGATATTGTAAGACTTCTTCCATGACTCCTTTATCCATCACTCTGTGTATTGGGACTCACTATAGACTGCATTTACAGTGCTGTGGTAAAACAACCATGGTATATGATAGTTTCAGAAACAAGAGACAAAGACTTATAATGCATACCCCTCAGCACCTGCCTAGTGCCAAAAGCCTTTATGCCCTCCAGCTGTTTTATCTTTACAGGAAGCCTAACTCAGAGCCAGAGCTTTGAAAAGGCAGAGGACTGACTTCTGCCTTGCTCCTTTATATCTCTTCCTCACTCCTTAGTCTGAGTTTACACACATATCAGTGAGTTACAAGCTAGTCAAAAGCATTATTGATTCTGGATTATATGTACTGGGTTGGGTACCTTTGATCAAGATAAATTGCTAACCTTTTTCAGCAATGTACTCTAATCCAAAGAGCCACCAGAGTTTCCTGGAGCAGGCCTGTTCCAAGGCGCAGCCATTGAAATAAAGAAATATTTCTGAGAGCAATCATCCAGCAGGAATTTGACACAGGTGCTATGTATATATGATTCTCTGGGGATGACAAGGACAACCTCTGAATTACAGCTAGGCCTAGAAGCAGAAGTGGTTATTGGTGGAAGGAAAGGGAAGGATCTCAGAGTTAATGATTACTTTCAAGAAAAAAGTCTGTCAGTATTTGACACAATTATTCTTCTCCTTGAGGAAACCACTTTAAGAGTAGAAAACTTATTCTTAAAAATAAATGAAAATGTGAGAGAGATTAATGTCTTAAATGGTTTGCAAAGGACAAGTTTGAACTGGAATGAGTAAACTAGTGATAAGTACTTAAAAGATGGTAGGGTACAGATTTGAAAGTTGCTTACAGAATTGGGACAGAGCACTTAAGAGACTTTTACAGTGCAACAGAAGATATTGTAATGACACTCTACTTTTCTTCAGGCCTATAGCAGTGTGGAGTTGCTGCATTACTCTACCTGCTGAATTAAAAATGAGTAGCCTAAATAGCCTGAATATAGCCAGACACTTAGGGGAGGAAGGAATTGGATAACCATAGGGCTTTAAACTTATATAAGTCAAGCTGCATGAGCTTCACTGAATCACATTAGTAGAACTCCATCAACAAATACTACAGAAGGCACAAATTCCTGTCCCTCATCACCAGTACAATCAATGCAGGCAAACTATGAACTATTTATATCTTATCTCTATTTTTCTCCTAATTTGAATCCTACAATTCAGGGAATAGTTTTCTCTAAGCATTTTCTTCTGAAGATACCTTATCCCTTCAGGGTTCTTGCTCTTTATATTTTTATCACATTTTGGTAGCAATAGCAGGAACAATTCCTGGCCTATTGTAGGACTGGTTCTTTCTACTGATGTTACCTCTATTTTGACTTCAAAAATAACAAGAGTCAGACCTATTTCCTGTTTACTGGGGCACAGTATCCTGGTAACACAGATATTTATTTTGTCTCTACCTACTGAAACATCTAAAATCCTTTTCAGAAACCTGCTAGGCTGCTGAAATGTCATTAAAATGTATGACATATGGTCATATTCTCAAGAGGGCTTCCCCTAACATGCCTACCTCAGGGAGCCAGGACCCTTATATCTTGCACTTCACAGTCAAAAAGGGTTCTAAATATCAACATCTGTCCTAACATGAGTTCTATCCTTGAGAGTACTAAATAAGTACTAAAGACTAAATGTCTTATCCAGAGTCTGTAAAGGTGAGTGAAAAAAAATAAATCCTACAGAAATAACTGAAGAGGATATATGTTAAGTAATAATTCTTCTGAATAGAAAATATTAAAACCCAAATGTAGACACAACTGAAAGCTGACAAAAAAGTGGATTAATGTTTCTGGTTTAGAAATATGTTGGGGATTTTCTACTATTTCATGAATTTAATACAGAACTATGGTGCTCTGAGAGTATGAATGCTGTAATTTGGGAGCTAAAGAAACTGCTTCTAACTGAACTTAGTGTAATATATAATTCTAAATTAATAGAATTATTCAATGACTAGTTGAGGCACCTATGTGAATAAAATGTCCAGACTATGAATTGCAGTATTCCCACAGAGCTATGTCATTTCCCATGTCTCAGTGTGTAATGCATTTTTCTGACTTTCATTTCAAGATTACATTTCATAGCATCAGCTGCTAACTATGTGATATCAGTTTATCAGAAAACCGTGTGGCAAAAAAGCAACAGAATATTTAGTTAGCATAATCTGCATGTATGCTGGTTAATAATGCCAAGTGCTGACTATCAAATCTTGAGTGAAAAGGAAACCACAATTTTTAATGATCTCTTTCCCCAGAGGCAAACTGTGAATTGAATTATAACACGCTTCTTCTCTTGAGATGTTTCTCTATTGGCAGTCATCTCAGTTTGGAGACAAGTTTAGGAGAAAATGCTCTGGAATTACTGTTTCCTCTAAAAATGGGTTCCTACAATCTCTGCGAATGAGAACTTAATGCTAGCAGATGGAAGTGAAAAAATCCAACCATTTATTGATAAACAGAGTGCCAACACGGCACAGGAAAACATGATGGCTAAATGTTAGGTGTTGAACTATCAGACTTTGTCCCCCTCCTCAAACCAGAACAAAACCCCCAAAATGCTAGGCAAAGAGAAAAGGGAAAAAAAAAAAAAAAAAAAAAAAAAGGAGAGGAAAAAAAGCCAAACAAAAAAACCACACAATGGCTGCAATTTCTGGGGAGAAAAAAGAATGGTGCCAACTTTTGCCTTAGGGAAGGAAAAAGCAAAGGGTTCAAGCAGCAGCTTTGGCAAAACCAGATGGGAACCCAGTAAATTTCTGATCCTGGTCTCCTCTTCACAGCTGATAAAGCTGCTGGATTTGGTTTCCTTTCTGTTGTGGGTTTAGATTTTCCAAGGGCTGGCGCTGGGACAGAGCAGCCCCTCTGCTCCTCACCAGTCCTGCTGATTCTTCTCTCATTGATTCTCATCTCTGAACTTGGATCAAACCAAACTGAGCAGTTCAAGAAAAAACAAAGATCTCTGAAGGATTGCTGCTGCAGTCTCCAAAGCCAGGTATAGGAAGACAGGACTTTCTGCCTAAGCTAACAAAAATTAAGCTCTCCAAGAAAATGAAGAGAGCCCAGTTCTCCTCGCACCACGGACATCTGGGGAGTGAGGCTTTGAAAAACCCATGCGAGAGCCCCAAGCCTCCCCCTTGCCCTGGGCCCAGCTTAAAGCTACAGCAACCATTTCTAGGCATAGAGCAGATGAGCAGGGAATAGAGGATCATCATAACATCACCCCAAGACAGCAGTTTTAGTCTTGATCTGGCCATTATGCTCCAGAGATTTAGTCTCCCTAGTCCCTGTGGAAATAAAAGGGAGCTGAACCAACATATTTTAAAAACTTTCTTTTCTTTCCCACTGCTGTTTCCTCTTTAAGAAGTGGGTAGGCAACCTCTTGCCTTGCTCTACTCTGGCCAGGGAATCTCAGGGTACGTTTTAAGCACACACCACAGTTTTAAGTATTCCCAGAAGGTGAAATAATCCTAGGGGAGGATCACCAGTTAAAAAGAAAATTTATTATAGACAAGTGGATATTATTCCTTTGGATCTGAATCACAATTCCATTTAAAAAAAGACCAGAAAAGTTCAGAGGATATCATTACATAGTTAATTCTTGTCTGTTTGCTGAAGACAGATAAGTAGTAGAAATATCTCCAGCTATTTTTATTGGAAGAGGGACTATATTAATTTTACTAGTGATTTGTACATTATCTCAGATAATTTATCATTCAACTGCTCATCCTTGAGTTACTAAAAATGATTGTGAACAAGTGAAAAATCACTAGGACTCTAGTTTTCATTTATGCTACTTTATTCATCCTTCAATTCTACTTTAAGTCTAAGCATTGTAGGAAAAAAACCCCGCAGACACTAGAAATTATACCAGAATTGTTGTATTTGCAAGGACCAGGAAAACCAGTAACTTCTTAAATCAGGCTATCAGGACTCAAATATCTTTAACATTTATGTATTCAAATACAATTGGTTCAACTAAGAGCAATAAGCAAGTTAGGCTTAGAAAGAACTAATTAAATTCCTTATTCCAAATATTTGTGCAATAAAAAGAAAAACAAATAACACAAAGATGCCAACTGCATAGATATGAGTGAAATTTAGCAACACTTTTCCTATTTCTCTCATAGATAAATATATTGAAAAGGGTTACTAGAGCTGTCTTATATATGGTTTTATAATCAGCTTGTGGGAAAGGGTCAAGGATAAGAGTTAAAAAAGCAAACTTTGCCTAGAAAATAAACTGACATATAATTAATAGATTGAAAATGATTCTGTTACTGAAAGTGCTATTTAAATATTTCCTCTTGCTGTCATTTCTACTGAAGACTTGAGAAAGAGATTAAAGTGCAAGTTGGGGAAGTTAAAATCCTTTATTGAATTAAACCAAAACTATGGAAAATAAAATTTTGTTTGTTGTACCAAAGCAATTTTATATATAATTAAAGCAAAAGGTTCCTAAGTTAGAGAGTGAGGGAAAGCAATCACAAAGAGTGGTTTAGCAGTAAAAGGCAGTGAAAGTTTAATTAAAACATATATAAAACCAGTTTAGTTAAGTAGTCTCTATGGGACAGTTTTTTATTTAACAGACGCATATGACAGAAGTTCTGACAGAATAGCAACACTTGGTAGTTAATATTTATTAGTTTTAGCATGCAATCTTCACTACCCATATAGTAAGATATTGCAGCCTAAGTGAAAAAGAGCAATCCTCCCTTTTCTTTCAGTTAGCTATTTCTTTGACTTTCTTAAAATACTTAAATGAAAAAGAGCCAAAGCTAACTTAATGACATTATAAAAGCAAGAAATATATAAACTATAGTCGGATGCACAAGGATCATCCAAGTCCAGCTCCTTGCCCTCACAGAACATCCTAAGAATCACGCCATGTGCCTGAGTACATTGCACAAATACTTCTTGAACTCTGTCAAGCCTGGCGCTCTGACCACTGCCCAAGGGAGCTTTTTCCAGTACCCATACACCCTTGGCCTGGAGAACCTTTTCTAAAATCCAGCCAGAACCTCCCCTTAAACAACTTCAAGACATTCCCTCAGATCCTGTCACTGGTCACTACAGAGCAGAGATCAGTATCTCCCATTCCTCTTCACCTCACAAGGAAGTTGCAGGTTGCAAGGATGTCTCCCTTCAGACTGAACAGACCAAATGACCTCAGGCTGTCCTTCTATGGCTTCCCCTCCAGACCCTTCACAGTCTTCATTCCCCTCCTCTGGACACTCTCTATAAGCTTTACATTGTGTCACCCAAAACTATCCCCAGCACTCAACGTGAGGCCGCTCCAGCCCAGAGCAGAGCAGGACAATCCCCACTCTTGCCTGGTTGATGATGCTGTGCCTGATTCCCCCCTGGACAGGGTTAACCCTCCTGGCTGCCAAGGCAGCGCTGGCTCATGTTCAACTTGCCATTGACCAGGATCTCCAGGTCCCTCTCCTCAGCGTTGCTCTCCAGGCTTTCATTCCCCACTCTATTCCCCACTCCAGGCTCCCATTCCACACTCAGAGCTGCCCTGCCCCAGATGCAGAATCCAGCACTCATCTTTAAACTTGGTAAACTCTGTTCTGTTGGTGACTGCCCAGACTTCTGAATTTCTGAGATCTCCCTGCAGGCCCCCTTTTCCTGCCATGGTGTCAACAGCTCCTCCAGGTTTAGTGTTATATACTTGTTATCTATCTACTATATAACTGTCATTAGTGAATCTTGAATCCAAATTGTTTTTAAAGAAGTTGAAATGCACAGGCCTGAGGATGGTGCCCTGTGAAACCCTGCTGATGACCAGTGACCAACATGATGTCACTGCATTTGTATAACCCTGTTGTACCCAACCTGTCAGTGTGTTGTTCACTCATGAGACTATGGATTATTCTAACTGTGTACAGGCCATTTTTTTCAGAATGATTTGTCTTTTTTTTTTTTTTTTCTTTGCTTTCTGTGTAAATATAATTTATCCTTTTACTTCTTGAAATTCAGATGCAAAATACTATGGAAAATCTCTTACTGAAAGTCACTGTCATTCAGAATTTATTTTTTTTTTCATGGATATGTCAGTCTCCTTCCTAAAAAAAGCACTTTGGAACAGGTGACTTCCAGACACAACTATTTTTTTATTCACATGTGGACTTAACATACAAACTAACAAAAAACCCCAAAAAAACCTAACAATTTTATTCAGAATGGGTCAATGCCTACCCATATTTAAAGCTGATACAAGAAGCACAGTAATGTTTCAACACTGCACTGAGCTGTGATATAGAATTCAGCACATACTCCACCGGGATTCTGAAATCCAGTGACATGTTTCTTACTTTTATTTCTAATTCTTTGACTTTAAGCATGCCTTTAGTAAACTCTCTGTATATGTGTATTATTGCACTTATCCTTTTCTTTCCCCTGAGATTTCCAATCTACACATACAAAGTTAACATAAACAGGTGTGTATTTATAGTCCTGAGTTTGTTTTTTTCAGCATATTCCAAAAACACATGGAAGAAATCGTCTTATTTGTATGCACAAAACCAAAAAATAGCCCTGTCCTGACTACAAAAGAGGTGTTTGGATAAAATTTCCTCTCCAATCAGTTTAATCGACCTAGCTATGTACTTCATATTCACTTGTTCTATAAGTGCTCAGATTGCCTATGTACAAATGAAATAATAATTATTTAATGAAATATTGAGTACATTTTCAAGAAACACTGCCTTCTCTAGACTGTCTTGCCCACTTGACTTTCTTTATGATTTTTTTGCTTATTTTGTTATTTTAATTTTTAATATATGGGGAGATGACAGAATATTCTGCCAGCTCTGGATTTCTTATTTGAATATTCCTGTTGAAACCATTGTCTTTCATATTTTTTTTTCATTTAAATAATTAGATAAATTAATTCAGTTAGTGGATAAGAGTTAATCTTACATTACTTTTTTTACCCTATTTTGGTGGAATACTTTTCTTTGTCTAGATTAAGACAAGAAATGAAGTGGTCTTGGCTTTTTTGCAGAGAAGTTGGTTTTGAGCTGTGGGATATTTTTGTGATAGTATAAGGAAATATTGGCACCTGTCATGAAAAGTTAAAGTGCAAAGATGCAGTACTAATAAAGATCATTTTCGTCAAACATATTTAAACTTTAGTCATAAATACTTTTTCTAAGGTGCATTGCGACTCCTTTGTTTTACATCTCTCTTGCCCATTTTTAAATAGCGCTCATTAGGTACTTATTAACTAAATAAATATTATCTAAAATTAAATTTATATTGAAGAATGAAAATAATAAGTTATAAGGGAAGATAAAAGTATTCGTATAGCTTATAAAGCTTCCACTAACTTGCAGAACTTTTCTTAAAATTGGCACTTCTTTCTTTCTTTCTTTTCTTTCTTTCTTTCTTCTTTCTTTCTTTCTTTCTTTCTTTCTTTCTTTCTTTCTTTCTTTCTTTCTTTCTTTCTTTCTTTCTTTCCTTTCTTTCTTTCTTTCTTTTCTTTCTTCTTTCCTTTCTTTCTTTCTTTCTTTCTTTCTTTCTTTCTTTCTTTCTTTCTTTCTTTCTTTCTTTCTTTCTTTCTTCCTTCCTTCCTTCCTTTCTTCCTTCCTTCCTTCCTTCCTTCCTTCCTTCCTTCCTTCCTTCCTTCCTTCCTTCCTTCCTTTCTTTCTTTCTTTCTTTCTTTCTTTCTTTCTTTCTTTCTTTCTTTCTTTCTTTCTTTCTTTCTTTCTTTCTTTCTTTCTTTCTTTCTTCCTTTCCTTTCCTTTCCTTTCCTTCTCTCTCTCTCTCTCTCTCTCTCTCTCTCTCTCTTTCAAGATATGATTCCTCAATTGCAAATTCTAAATCAAGGTAAATACTTTGAGTTACTTCTTGAAAAATTCTGCTAGTCCTTTTAATCAATAAATAGGCCTTCTAGTGCTTTATTACTACTTTATTATAAACTTGACTTGAGAATAGTGATAGGCGATTAGATACTCTAGTAAATATCTGCATTATAAGTTTTCTTATTGTTTTTATTTTAATACACAGTGAATCACTGGTTATATTACTACATTGCTCATATACAGTATCTTTCACAGTGCTACTTTCGTCTTTCCATATTATATTGAAAAGAAAACAAATCTCTCCAAGAGAAGAATGGCCGATGAGTTCCAGTGGGATATATTCTAATCTTGCTGCAGCAATGCAGGATTTCCAACTTATAGTCAAGAAGATGAAAATCCACAGAAGACAGATTTATTCTAAATCATTTGCATGACATTTCAAACTGAAGTTGACTTTAGAATATTATGCCAAATAGGAATTAAAACCTATAAGCTATCTGAAATATGGAGACATTTAAAAAAAAAATACTGTTGCATTTAGTGACACTCCTATGATTGTTTAGCAAGAAACTGTTCAATAACGTATATCTAGTAACTTGTTTTTAATTGGGAATATTTTTCTTCTAATTTCTTACATTATGAATTTAGTAAGTGTTTAGGATTACCAGCATGCTTTTTGGATTAAAGCTGAACTAGCATCACAATACATTTCAGACATTTGGGCTCCAGAAGTCTGAGTACTCATTCAAAATAAAAGAATATTCAGTTAACTGTTTTCTTTCTTTCTTTCTTTCTGTTCCCAAAAAAATTGATTCCACCACCCAGAGTAGCAACCTAATTTCTTCTTAATATTGTACATAATGCGAGGTGATTTATCTATCAGGATAACTTTCTTTTTCTATGAAGTAGGACCATAAATTTTTATTTCTGATCTCCATAAGCAATGTTAAATTTGCAGCTGTGAGTGAAATTTTGGAATCTGACTAAAATGTCTTTGCATGCAGTACTTGGTATTCATTTATTAGTAGTTCTCATACTAAGCAAAGAGAGTAAGTAGTAGAAGGAAAAATATAATTGAGTTTGTGCATGCGCTTTTAAAAATAAATTAGTTGTACGCAAAAACTTTTTATCACGACATTTTCTATTTTAGTCTTCTCTTTCCTCTCATTCTGCACAAGACCTCGATTTTCCCACATATTGGGTGTTTGCATAGCCTATGTAAAAAAAGCAGTATTTAAACATTGGAGAAATTTTGGTTGGTTGCTTTTAATTTATTTTTTTTTTCTTTTGACCTATTCCTTTTTGTTTCCTGGTTTCTGCCAGTTTCAGAAAAAGAATATTGAACTACCAGAAGGAAAATCAATTAAGGTTGGCCAAACATTTTACATTTCCACTATGAATATTCATGTGAATAGAAAATAAAATTAACTTGGTATGTGACTGTGTGTCTTTTGACTTCAGTTTCTGTGACCATTCAAGCAAATGAGTTGCTGGAGGAAAAAAACAGATGCAGATGTTGTAATGTTTCTGTTCAAGTATCTTCTGTGAGAAAATCAGGGAGTTTAGATTGACAACATACAATCACATTCAAAACATGACTTTAGAGTAGCTCGTACTGAGAATAGTTGATGATGTAATTTTTTTTTTAACTTTTATTTTCAAAAAGAAAAGGAATTTGGGGAAAATTAAATCTGAGACTTGATTGAAATCAAGTGTTTAATTGATCCAGAATGAAACATTTCCAATTACCTATCTATTAAACCGTTTCTTGCTTTACTCTAAATAAATACCTTAGGCACACACTGAGACATTACTTTGCTCAGAAAATACATGCTAAGCTTTGGGATGAAACATTTCTTCGCAAAAATGCAGGCCTCAAAAACCTGAGATGTTTTGGGCCATGTCATAAAGGTTAAGTAAGAAGAAGCAAATGCCTGTCACTGTGGAATTCATCAGACTGAGAAAAACATCCTGTGCCAGTCACTGGGATGCATCAAGAAATATTTTACATCCCAAAAGATGTCCTTGTTGAGTCACTGGAAATGTAACCTCAGACTACAAAGAGAAATATTGGATAAATATTGCAGTTGATTCTGGATAGAAACAAAATGCCAGTGTCAAATGCAAACCCATTCTTGCAATATAAGTTGTCACATTATGATCTTCTGGTTTTAGAGATGAAAAAATATCAGAATTATAAATTAATATGAGAAATTAAAAACTTCTGGTAATTTTGAAAACCTCATGTGACAAAAATGCTTGGTATAAACTTTAGACCTATAGTGAATCCTGCAAGAAAGGTAGGCAATTTTTCAATATGAGCTATTTTTTTTAGAATCATGGATATTTGAACTATTGTTGTGAATTGTTCCTGACATTTAAATTCATGAGAGGTTTATAAATTTAAGTGTGGGGGTTTTTTTTTCAGACAGTTTTAGGGTTTTTTTCCCCTTAGGAATAACACATGCATTTTTTATTCTAGCCCGTCACCTTCTGAATCAAGTTGCCATTTAAAGAAGACAAAAAGCAGATGGTCTTCCTTAAAACAGAAAGTAAAAAGTAAAACAGCAACATTGATTTGGAAAATGAGGCAAAGTGGGCCTGTCATTCAACATGGCTTTGAACAGTCACAATGAGAAAAAGCATTTTACTGGAAGGAATATATATCTGCTAAACCAAAGTTATTTTGTCACATGAAAATTTCTGCCACCCAAAATTCAAATCTCTCTCTCTCTCTCAAACTTTCTCTCAAGAAAAATTGTATACTTTTGAAGAATTTTATAATTTTAATTAAATATTTTAAAAGTCAATATTTTTAAATCAATGAAAAGTTTCAAGATCCAGAATAAAACATCCCTTAGAAAGTTGAAATATCAGGCCAAATGTCTTTTTTAATGGGACTCTCACCAATGTTTTCTGTTTAAAGTGATGTATTTAACATTTTTTACTACTGCACATGCCAGAAATGACAGCAGACAAAACTGACATAGCAGCTGGGAAAGGCACGAGAAACACAAGATAAAAACTTGTTTGTTACTGGATGAGGCTTACCAGCAAGATGAAGACAACTAAATCCATTTGAACTTCATATAAATTTAGGCCACAACGTAAGTGAATTTTCATTAACTTTTCTATGAATTTCAGTATGAAAAACATATTTTACTGTTTATCTTTTTATCAATAAGAAAAGCTAAATGGTGGTAAGCATAGTTCCACTCTGAGTGGAAGAAGAGGCTTGAATTTCAGGATTGGATCTCAAGGTTAACCATCAAGTTTACTATCAACTAAGATAGAAAATAGATTCCATATTCAAGCTGATTGTAAAGACATTACCACAGAAGTGACTTCCTCTCAAGACCCAAACTACAACCAGTTTATTTATGTTAGAAGATAAGAAAGATAGGAATTAAAAACTGATGATTTCCCTCATTTACATTAACAGGATTTTAGGTCCCTTTCATATTCACAGGTGATTTTTAACAAAAAATGGACATAATAAACTAGTGACCATGAAATGAGTAATAACTCAAACACTAATCCCTTCTAAATGTGTTTTAGCAAAACCTGATATTTTATTAATATCAATTGCAATTAATGTTCTGACTATATAAAATCTCAATTTGTAATGCAAACATAAACCAAAGAAAAAAAGAAATAATTTATAAGAGTGTAAATCTTGAAAGCCAGAACTGTATTACATCCAAAAACTTGTAAATAAATATTCTAAATCTCTTTTTTTGTTGATGGCTCCTAAATATGATATATATCTGTCTAAAGGATCATTACAGAAAAAGCACTGTACCTTTAGGAGCATAGCTTTCTGTTTTCAAATGGCTGCTGAGGTGAAAGGGAAGGTAAGACATTTGTACAGGTGCAGTGAAAGTTTTCCTTCTGTCACAAGTCCTTATTTACATGTGCACTATTGTGAATGGTAAGGTCTATGCAAAGGAGGGCTTGGAATACTGGCTGCTGTAATTGGCTTGAATGATTGAGCAGTCATCAAGGCCCCTGTAATTCTTGTTCACATTAAAGAGATTTATGCTGTGTGTACAACAGCCAATAGGATTTTAGAAAGCAGTGATCCTGTTTTGTAAAGAGGCTTTACTGCAGCTTTTCAATAGCATTATTTTTACACCATTGTAGCAGCATTCTTGAAGAGGGTTCATCGACTTTGAGGACTAGAGTTCTGGTCTCACATATATACAGTGATTTTTTTATCCTTTTGTGGTAAGTTTGCAGCTAGATTTCAGCATTTTCTATTGTAACTAAAATATTTGAATAGAAATAACAGTGAACATTCTTGTCCACATTCAGCATTGTCTGTGCACTGTTGACATGCTTATTCACTGAGACAGAATTGGTAGGTCAATATTGCCTCTCTGTGGCTATGGTATTAATATGTACCTTGCAGGCCTTGTGAGAAGGTTCTGAAGCAGGTAGACAACAGGTAGAACTTATTTCCCATTATTTTCCCATCAAAAATATGAGATTTTGTTTTCTGATGATAATTTTTTTTTTTTTTTTTTTTTTTTTTTTTTTTTTACGGCTTGAAGGTCAAATAGCAAGATAATTGTTTCTCAGCTGCTTAATTATTTGCTGTGCCTAGAAACTGCTTCAGCCCCATAGTATTCAAACAGTAGGCCTTGGAATGAAATCACTTGAGATTCAAGGGCAGGTTTTAAATCCATGAATATCAAGTTTGGTTGTTTCCAAGAGACAGGGAGCAAGAGTAACAGAGTTATGCTCAAACTAGAATGCCTTTCATTCAAGCTAGGCGAAAACACAGAAGTAGAATGGTATTATTGGGGTACACAGGGAGGACTTAAAATAATTCTCAAAAAACCATTATTTTAGAAATTGTCTAGAATTTTGAAGATTTTTAATTTGTTTTAATTAAACTTAATTAAAATTAATCATTGGTAATACGTATCTCTTAAAACTAAAACTCAACAGAAAAAAAAAATAAACTAGTAAAAGTAGTTAAGTGAACTACAAAAAAAGACTAGACAGCGGTTTTGGTTTATAACAGAAGGCCAGCACAAGTAAATACCTTTCTTTCATTCAGTCCTTTCAAAAGTTGTAAGCTTGAAGTAATAGTTACATAAATGAGTTTTATACTGCAAAAATACCACCTAGTCTGAATGCCCCTTTTTATCAGTGATACCATCTATAAAAATAAGCACTTTTATATTAATATTTCTAAATGTCCTTCATGGTTGCATATTTAGAAGGCCATAGGTACTAATTTGCCACAGATTTCTCAAATAAGCATTTTATCTTTCATCATGGCCTGTTTCATACTTCTGCTAATACTTCTTCTAATCCACAAGGAATCTTTCAGCAAGACAAGACTGATTACTAGAGTGGATTTTCTTCCCTTTATTTTTTGTTTCATTTTGCTGACATTTCTAAATGAGAAAATTATTTCAATTATGATCATGACATTCTTTGTCAAAAACAAAATTTTTTCCAAAGTTGGGCAGTTGCAGTTTAAAACGAGAAAATAATTCAGAAAACATAAGGTTTAATTACCTTGCTTTAAAATTACTAATAACTGTAAGTTAAATTGAAATTGAGTTTTTCAATTGCTTTCAACTTTATTTAACGTGTTCTCCTAAAACAGTTTCACAATAATACTACTAATAAAAAAGCACCTTCCCGTGTCTACAACTTGCTGCTCAAGCTACTAATTAAATAAGATATGCAGCCCATTTTGTACTGGTGATGCATGAGAAGGTACCATATGACACTGTTTTCCTTTCCTTTTTCCTGCTTTACTCGCCTGACTGTACTAGAATATATCTGGACATTTGAGTCCTGAAATACATTTTCTGAAATGTCACCCTTGAGGAATTCTGGATATCAGCTGATGGTTTAATTCTGTGACTTCTCCTGTCAAATGCTTAGCCAAAGAAAATATCTCATGGACAATTACTTTGTTTCTGAACAAAGCCATGTTCTTTAATTCCTGTTCCATTTTTATATTACTTGTGGCAGGCTCCATCTCACCCTGCTTAGGTCTCTCCATTACAAATGTGAGATTGCTCTCTTAATTAACAAGTGTAGTGCATTCAATTGCTGTTCAAAGAAAATAAAAGTAAGAGAAAAGTAAGAGAAAAGTAAGAGAAATTCTCAACTTAGGTTTAGTTTGCATTTTTAACTTTTTTTACAACATAATTCATTGCATGCAATGGTGTAATGGTTGTGTGGTCTTAAGATGGCAGTATTCATATAAGTCATTAGAAGAAAAAAATATTTAGTCTCAATCTAAATCTAAAATCTATATTGAAAAGCTACTTGTATTTTCCTAAGTATATTGGGTTGTATGTCTACTTTTAGAAATAAAACAACTGGTAGCACAAAGATTGAGAGAAAAGATGGTCAGATCAGAAATTAGGACTGTGAGGTGACGTTTGCAAAGAGAAGTTGTAATCTTCCCTCTCTAGGGGAGCTGCATCTCCAGAGGGTAGTTGTTATGACTTCCTGTAAGCCAACAGAATGAGAATTGAGACAAACACCCTGAGGTTCAACATTAGGATCTGTTCATACTTTGTATGCAGCTGATACAGCACTGTACAGATAAGATGCCAAATAAATTGATTTCACCATTCTCACTTGACAACAGATATAACCTAGTATATAGCAGGGTCTTCACTGAGTGTGTTTTATGTTATGATTATAATTCATGATGTGATCAAATGTATTCTATCACCATCTATTGAAATCAGGTGAGGCAGTGTTCTTCACCTTTTCCATGACTCACTCTTCCTACATGGAAGTGTCTTCTGTTAATGGGCTGTTGAGTCCTGCTGCATGACTCAAATTAAAATTACATCATCCTCCCAGGAGAAGGAGCCAAGAATTTACTACCTTGAAAAAAATCAGATATTTAGAACATCAGAGCAGCTTTTTCCCACGGGATTCCAGAGGAAAACCAGACCTTTCTACATCATCACTGGACCTTTGGAGGAAAGCTGCACCCTTCTACAAGACCACTGTTTCAATTGAACCACACTGTCACTCCAGAAGGACTGCAGCCACCATTTAATGGGACTGCTACCAACACCCTAACCAATGCGATGACTCTGTCAGTGTTTTGGGTTTTTTGTATTACAGTATTTTTCTTCTAATTTTTCTAGTAAAGAACTGTTATTCCTATTTCCATATCTTTGCCTGAGAGCTCCTTAACTTCAAAGTTATAATTTGGAGGGAAGAGGTTTGCATTTTCCATTTCAAGGGAGGCTCCTGCCTTCCTTAGCAGACATTTGTCTTTCAAACCAAGATAGACCCTTAAATGGAAAGATGGCCTTCTGAGGCCAGTAATTGTCATAAAAAAAAATCAGGGAGACAGTTTATATAATAGAGAATACAAAGACATTAGATAAACATGTTCATTTTGAGGCAGCCTTGCTTTATTCAAAGAATGCACGTTTGTGCCAGTGATCTTATCTCAAAAGTCCTTTTCAACTATCTGAATCTCATTTTATGAATATGCTACTCCCAGAACACATATTGAAAATATATATATATATATATTTACACACCAAGGAGAAAGAGTGAAACTTTATATTATCTGTGTCCTTCACCCCACAATATTCAATTTTAAGTAAATCTTCACAAAGGCAAATTACAGATATATTTTAGAATATTTTCTCTGGAATTTTCAGTTTTATCTTTTGGGATGTGGTTAAAGATATGTGGTTAAAGATATATAGATTAGATCAGAGTTTGATTGTTTTGCATGGCAAGCAATGTGTAGATCAAGCTGTTATGAAGAACTTACTATCTAGTCTCTTTGGTTCCCAGATCAATGAACTGTAAAAGGAAGCATGACAAAGAAGTTCTATAAAACTGGTTGTCTATGCAACAAGGCTTTTATATTTCTGGCACTTTAATACATCACCATCTAGAATGTTCAGAATCAATTGCACTCTAAAGCTCTGCAGAGCTTTTAAAATAACTGCTAAATTTCTAGACTACCAATTTGAAGTTATCAGTCTCAGAAACCAGGACTGAACCCATAGTCATGCACCTTTCTATTAACCTTAATTTCTATTGCTTTGCCTATTCATGTTCTACCAGATAATTTTTTTTTCTCCTGGACAAGTATGTCAGCAATTTCATTAACTTATACTTTCATTTATGCTGCCATTTTTAATTTTTTAAAAAGTATTTTATATAGCTTTCCACTATATCTGAGGATTTATGTTATTTTCTGAGCTAGTAGGATTTAAGAAAAATAAGAAGTTTAATTTCAATTAATGTAATTTATTTAGTTTTTTAGATTTTATTTAGTTTGGTCACTTTTAAACACCAAGAAGAAAAATAAGATTTAAAAAATAGAGGAAAAGGTTAAGAAGTTTAGCTTTCTTAAACATCAAGTACATGTTTATTAACTCAGAACTTCTAAGAGTTTTAATTAATTCACTGAGTGAAAAATCTATTATTTATTTTACTTTGTCTGTGGTTCTCATTCTTGTTTCCTCCTTTGTAGTTCTGAATATACAACTGTAGATCCATTCCAAGACATATCTCTATTATGTTCTAAGTGTTTTCAATTTTGTATTGTATTTGGGATTTCTTTATGAATGTTGCACACATGAGGGAAAAAAATTGATACTTGGTAAATTGAGAAATGGATCAATAGCAAAAGCAATTATCAGCACAAATATAACCTATTCGGAATATACTAAAGCATAGCTCTTTTGAACTGAACTGCATTATCTTGAGTTCTTTATAGGCATGAATACTCAGCTCATTGTGCTGCTCTGGAGTGGTGAAATCAGTATGTACATATATGTCATGAATGACAAATTTTCATAAATTGTTACAAGCCTACTAAATAAAGACGTTTCTAAGGTCCTTTCTAAAACCATGTATCAGTGATAAGAAGCTGAACCTCAGTGATTTTTCCTCTGGCAGTCTAAAGCTTCCTGTATAAACACTGTAGGACATTTCAACAGCTGCTTTGAATGCATCTGCCATGTGGAAAAAGCTTTAAACTTTTTTTAGTGTCAATGGCTAGAGGACTGGGATTAACAGACATTAATTTATTCTGATATTTCATTTCTGATTTTTCAGAGCTGTGCACCAGTCAGAAAAATCACAGTTAAAGCTTTCAAACAAAAATTACATTATTCACTTGTTGGGGATAAGCCTGTGTTTCTTCACTTCAGTATCTTTTACTGAAAGTAAAAACAGATTTTACTGAAACAAAAACAGATCCTTGTTCCATGAGACCCTCATAGAGTGTTTTATGAGAGTAATAATAATTTAGCCAGCAGTAGGTTTAATGGATTTAATGGTGGTTTTAATCGATCACAGAATATCCTGCGTTGGAAGGAACCGAAAAGGACTATTGAGTCCAATCCCTGTCCCTGCAAAGAACCACATCCAAGAGTTACACCATGTGCCTGAGAGCATTGTTCAAACACTTCTTGATCTCTACTGGGCTGGTGCTGTGAACACTTCTCTGAGAAACCTGTTCCAGTACCCAAAACACTCTCTGGATGAAAAATCTTTTCCTACTTTTTATTTTTTTTTTTTTCCTACTTTTCCAGTCAAAACCTCCCTTGACTCAGTTTTAGGCCCATCCTCACATTCTGTCACTGGTCACCATAGAGCAGAAATCAGTGCCTGCCCCTCCTCTTCCCCTCACGAGGTGATGAGGTCTCTCCTCAGCCTCCTCCTCCCCAGGCTGAAAAGACCAAGGGACCTCAGCAGCTTCTCATACAGCTTCCCCTCCAGATCCTTCCCCATTCTCATGGCTCTCCTTTGGCCACTTTCTAATAACTTTAGAGCCTTATACTGTGTCACCAAAAACTGCCCTCAGGACCACCTGAGGCCACCCCACTGTAGAGCAAAGCAGACAATGCCCTCTCTTGCCCAGCTGGTGATACTGGGCCAGATGCCCAGCCATGCTGGGCTCTGCTGCTTTGCATTCAACTTGCCCCCAGTTCTTTTTTTGTACTACTGTTTTGCAGCATCTTATTCTCCAGTCTGTTCATTCATCCAGAGTTCCCCCATCCCAGATACAGAATCTGGCACTCGCCCTTGTTAAACTCCATACTTACAAGGTCCTCTCTGCCCTTGAAGGAGCTGCAGTTCCTCCTAATTTAGTATCATTAGCAAACTTAATTAACATATCTTTAAGTCCTGCATTCAGGACTCAATGAGTTTGTTAATGAAGATGCTGAAGAGCACAGGGCTGAGGCAGGAGCCCTGTGGAACCCCACTAGAGACAGGTCTTATTTCACTCCACTCACTACAGCCCTTTGTACCCAACCCATAGGACAGTTGCTTACCCGTCAGATGATGTGTTTATTAAGCTCTGGAGATTTTATCCAGACAGATACTACGACAAAGAGAATCAAGTATTTTGCTGATTATATTCCTTCCTTCCTTCCTTCCTTCCTTCCTTCCTTGCGCACCTTTCCACACCTTTCCTTTCCACATCTTTCCTTTTCTTATGCAGTAACCAAACATTTAAATAAATGTAACGGGTAATGGCGTTGCTTACTTGGCAAATCTCTTGATTAAATAAACTCATCAATTTAATTAAACTAGGTGATGGATACTCTCATTTCAATACAATTTTCTATAGAAATTTCAGGGATGGGACCATCCTTAAAAAAAAACCTTACCACTTTCAGGAACCTTTCTATTTAAATCAATATAAATATATCTTAAGTAAAATTTTCAATGCCTTTTATATAAGCTAAATTATCAACAGTTTATTCTACTATTTATTATATTTTATGTAAAAAAAACACAAAAGAGTATGATTCAGGAATAGTTGCTATACATGGAGAGAAGACAATATTTGTACATATATGTGTGTGTGTGTGCGTATATATATATTCATGATTCACTGACTGCAATTTAAACTATCTGTCTTTGTGTGTAACAGTAGGAGGAAAACCTGTTGTAACCTGCTGACGGCATGGTGGACAGACCAGCATGATTTGAATCCCTCCCCCTCTTTTCCTCTACAGATTATTCTTCCATTTTATGCTGGAAGACTTTGATACCTGGAAACCCTCTCACTCCCAAAAACTTTATTGCCACAGGATGAGTTGGGACCTTATCGAGTACATGAGAAGCAGTTTGTATTCAATCATCATGTGCAAAAGTCTCATGCTTTGAATTAATTTTCTATCAGTAGCCCAAGCTCATTTGAATTTTATACCCTTCAAATCTGCTACATTTGCCGTTTCATTCAAATAGCTGTCTTCTAAAATATTTAAAATTTTACAATGTAATTTATGTGTTCACTTCTTCAGTAACATTTTCCAAAATGCTGCCAGTGACTCACATATAAAGAAAATATTTAAATGTGTGTTCCAGGATGCTGTCAAAGATAGAAGTGAGTTCCATTGGAAAGATTTAAAGCATTAGGAGCTCCTCAGGTAGACATTATTGTCTCCGCATTTGAATTTTAATAGTGTTTTTTTTATTGAAATAATGCAATGCAACATGACCAAATAGCAAGTGAGGCAACACAATGTGCCCACTATAGGTTTTTTCAGCTAGGTGACTGAGAACTGGTTAGCAGCTGCAGATATTAAATATATGTCTGGCTGGTTTCCTTGTGGTTTAATATTTTTTATCCTAAATGAGACTACTTCAAGAGTCCAAACCGTTTTGCAATCTGAATCAAAGCATATTAGGAGGCCATAAGTATATTTTTGCCTCCTCTACCTGATTCTCCTCTCCTCTTTCTACTTCTTACCAGCTGTTGTAAGAAGCATAAAAATACTTTTGTTCTGAAAGCTGGTATAATTTCAAGATCTATTAATTTGCTATATTTATTTCCACTGCATCCTTTCTGCTGTACACTGCCTAGCATGAAACTCAGCTCTGCTTCACTTTCACACAATGTTCTTGCTGACATAGTACTGTGCCAGAAAGACAGAAGAAAGAAAGAATGCCAGTAAACTAGTATCTGATGACATAAATAGTTTTGTGACTTGTAAAGCCAGAGTGGCAGTAAAACCTAGGCAATGGCTCTACCTTTTTTATCAGCTAGACAAACATATAAAGCTCTGAGTTGTAGTGACTGTCTCAAGCTGTTTCCAAAAATAAATTATGTTATTATTCGAAGACTGCGGTTGAAATGCAGAATATTTCCTGTTGTTCAATATGATGGCATAGACCACAATTTTTATCCTTTCCTAGTTGATAACTACAAGTGCAGCAATTCAAATAAGAGGCAGAACATCAATAACTTACTGTCTACTGAGTTTGGAATATATATGCTATTATGCTATCCCACCTGCCTCACCACAAAAAAAACCCGAAAAAGAGATATACACAGTTTGGGGATTTTAGTAGTGATCAGCATCAATGGAAATTATAAATTTTCAAAGCTATTCATACAGAATGTCATTCATTTGCTCCTTGGTACTGTTTAGTGCAATCAGACCTTTAAAGAGAATATTTTCTCCCACAGTGCAAGTCTTTTTTTTTTTTCATAGTGCAATAAGGTTTGTAGGTGTCTGTTTGGAAAAACATAATTGTCTTGAGAGATGACTCACAATTTATTTCACCCTGCCTGAAGGCTTTCTTCTTAATAAGTTTTTGACCATCAGGCTTTAAAAGTTAATAAAAATACAGCACAACATCCTCTTTCTTTTTTGAAAACCTACAGTTTATGACCACCTGGCAGTCTAGCATAAAATAAGGATGGTAGAGCTAATAAAAGACAAGGATTGACAGAGTTCTGTTGAAAGTTCCAAAATTTACTGTCATTCTTGCTGGTAGAAAAAAGCTCAGAAATTTGTAATGTTTCTTACGGCCATAATGATCACAGACTCCTAAAATTTCTAATAGTTTGTTTAAGCACTGATCAGGGATAACATCTTCTTGAACTGTCATTTTGAGACCTATAGTTTACCATATATGAAGTTCTTTGAAAAATAAAATGAGGTTGAAGATATTAGGTTCTGGATAATTTGCCAATTTTCAACCAGTACAAAGTTTATCAGAACACTACAAGTAATTCAAAAGTTGAACTCTTAGACTAGAAACCTTTAATCTCTGTAGCTTCTTGGATTTGCACTTGTTTTCCTTTTTTTCTTTGTCGGCTCTGATTCCTACGCGTTAACTACAGACATTTTCAACAGGTAATACTACGTTAGTCTGGGTTGGTTTTTGCTTTCTATCAGATTTTAATTTTTCAGAGATTACTTCTCCAAAGTATAAGGTCTCCTGGTATAAGGTTATTAAAGTTGCCTCGTGACTTCTAGCCTAAGTGTATAGCCATTACTGCAAGAACCAAGAACTCAGATGCAGGGTAGTTACTTTCCTGTCCAGGTCATGGCTAAGTCTTGTAAGAATTAGAGCTATTTACAAAAAATGATGGTATGAACTTTGTGGACATTCCCTGTTGCTGCAGGGCAAATGCAGATACTCTGTCAGACAGAGACTTCATCCTGACAGTGACAGCAGAGCTTAAACATAATGTCAGCTTCAAAATAATCACATGGACTATTATATTCCTTCAGAAAGATAAACTGTAATTCTCAGATTTCTGCTCTCCACAAAATACAGACCCAATATCACCTGTACCAAGTACAAAGATTAAATATGTGATGAAATTTCATTAAATATTATGCACATACTTTTGATTCAGGTTTGTGAAAAATGGTGAGGAACAAAATAGGAAGGAGACACAAGGCAACACATAACAGAAAAATGAAGAAAAAAAATAATGTCTCCTCTGAGTCCACATCTATTCTGCAAATCTCAGAGAGCCTGTTTTGTAGAATATACAAGCACTATGCACACACTAAAAAAGACGAACAATGCGTACAATTTCCATTTTCTAATCTATCACTTCAATATCCCTTTCTGCTACTGCAAATATTGGTAAATTTTAGAGTGTGTATCTTACCCTTACTTTTAATCTCCTAATGCACCTCCTCTGTTTTCATGAATTTTCCAAACTCTGCCTGAAGTATATCTAGTGTTAAAGGTATGATGCCCTGAAGGCCTTACTGGTATCTGAGAATGCTTCAAGAAGAATATGTCTAAATGTTAGAGAATTCTAAGGAGAATTATTTCAAGGATAAGCTGTGTCTATCTAGACATGTTAGTGAAGCAACTATCTACTGTCTGGAGGCCTCATTCCTGGAAATCTGTATGTAAACATGAAAATATTCCTACCTGTAGGCTGATAAACTACTTGGGACCTGAGCAAAAAAATACGCTTTCAGGCAGAAGAGATGAGAACACATTAAAGTGATGCTGCTGATGGTCTTTTAAACGGTCCAATAAATGATCTTGTAAACTGTCCACTCACATATTGCACTTTCTTGGGGTATGGCTAAGCAAAAGTGAAAGTAAGCCAATTGCAAGAATTTTGAGGAAAAGAAGAGAGCATAAGCATGAAAGAGCATCACTTTGCAGCAGACCGTGAAGCATATTGGCCTCCTCTAACACATAACTATTATTTTATGACCTATTTTTCACTAATTATCTGAAAGGAAATTTTACCTTTCTAATATCAGATCTGAGAAAATTAAGACCAGGTTCATGTATACATACTTCACTTTTCAGAATGGTAGGAACAGTACATAACTTCCGGCAGTAAGATGAAGGTGATGGATGGTTGAATACTAACATAAATATAATGTCTTGTGTATTAAAGAGGTTGGAGTAGTGCATCCAACTCTGGAGTCCTCAGTATGAGAATGACATGGACATATTAGAGAGAGTGAGGAGGTGAGCCACAAAATTATCAGCAGGACGGAACACCTGTCTTATGAGCAGAGACGGAGAGAGGGAAGTTTAGCATGGATAATAAAGGATTCTGTGACGGTCATACTGCAGCCTTTCAGTACTCCAGAGGGCTTTACAAGAAGGAAGGCAAAAGAGTTTTTAAAACCACAACAGTTAAAGATTTTAAACTAAAAGGGGGTATATTCAGGCTAGGTATAAAGACGAAATTTTTTCTTATGAGATTAGTGAAACACTGGAAAACGTTTCCTGAAGTGAGAAGTTGTGTGTGGGGCTTAGTTGCCAGCTGCGGTTAAACCATGACATCATGTTAGGTTGGACTGAATGATCTTAACCTTCTTTTCCAACTTTGAAGATTCTACAATTCTATGTTCCTATAATAATGAGGACTCAAACTTTTCAGCTGCTGATTTCACTTTTTTCATGCAGGAAAATTCAGTCCATTTAGGAGAAATGACTGCTGTTCTTTCAGCATGTTCTTCCATAATGTTTCAGGAACTACAAAGACTATAAGTTTCAACACTGAGTTTTGGTCTTTGCTTAGAATGACAAGCATGTTGTATTGTAATTTATGGTCCCTTCATATATATATTCATGAAAACCCTATAGCATTTTAAGCCTTCTTTTTATTTAGAGTGAAAGAAGTGTGAATATAAGTGAATAGGGAGAAGGAGAGGAGATAGAGACAAGAGGATATATCAGTTCCATACAGGCAAGTGGAAGAATTGCTGGTAAGTGACAGTTTCAGAGCTGAAGGAGTCAGCTGGGGACATAAAATCAAATATGTCATTCACTGACTGGAACAGGCCTGCTCTTTGGAGTCACGGTTTGAAGTTGGTTGTGAGAATATTAGAGTACAGGCACCAGGTATTACATTCAGCTTCCTGTGAGGACACTTGCTTGCCTGGCATAAAATCACACTCCATCAAGAAGTTCAACCATTGAGTGGTGGTGTGTCTGATTTAATTTGAGAACCGTTAAAAGCTCATTCAGTACATTAACGTGACTACAGCATTTATCTGTTTTAAGAAGAATTCCAAAGACTTCATGAGCACTGGAAAATCACAAACAGGAATTTCATATACTTTCTGTGCCAAACCAGAAAACTAGAGAATGCAAGATGCCATACAAGTCTGTGAGATACTGCAATTTCACTTCTGACTTATTTAATATGTGGGCTCAGTTTTACTAACTCACATATTTTTGTTACTGAAGATGAGATTCCCATTTTGAAACAACCATGCAATAAGACATCTAATAAATCTTCATTTATGGTGTTGTTTGGATTTTTTGATCATTTGTGTTTTCTTTAATGCATGCAACATAATAAAATTCTGCTTCTCTCTCTTTCTTTTTTTTTTTTTTAATTTTTTTTTTTCCATGGCACTGAAATATACATTAATTGGTTGTGGGGTTTTTTTTCCTTCATAGCTACATTGTGTCTGTTTATTTTCCAAAAGTTCCCTTTCAAACAATTTGAAATATTACTACATAGATATTTATGACAATCTGATGATATTTTACAATCTCTTCTGGAGAGAGATAAATTATATTCATCAGACCTTTGCTGAATTAGTTATGTTATTTTATAGTTACAGAGTTGTTGTATTAGTTTTGGCCAGATTTGGTCTGAAACTGCTGTTTAATTAAGCTGGATTAATTAGACATTTTTGTTTATGTCTAGGTTACTGCATGTAAAATTCTGGAAAGAGGAGAAATAGAAAGTTGTAGCAGTTATCTTGCATTGTGAACTTAATTCTAAATAATGTGCTTTTTGTGTTCACATTTTTCATAGGTGCCCTGAAGACATGGGGGCTTCAAAGGAAAGAATCGAAATGAGGTGAACCTAAAATACCTGGGGCCTTTGGATACTGCTCTGTCACAGAGTTATTTAACTCTCTACAGTCTGAAAAATGAATCTGGGACTTCATAGTGAAAGTAGTGTCACTGACCAAGAAGCCCAGGACTTGGATTTTACTTTCTTGCTCCTTGAGGCATCACTCACAACTTGTATAATTTCACTAAATAAGAGTAGTAGTTAAAATAAATAAAGGTCAGGTGTATAGGTTAGAACTTTGTGGGTATGCAAAAGCTAATTTCTGATGGAATGAAAATAGAGTGCACTGTATCTTGTTCAATTTTAAATGTAACAGTATAGCATTATTCCATAATCACAAACCTTTTTACACATTTTCTGAACATGTCAAGGTCTTTTTCTTTCATCAGAAGTTCAGATCTTGCCATGAGTCTCACGCAGGGTTATGTACAATTTCTCTTACTCTTGAGGAATTATGAATAAATGAAAATACCTTATAGACTACTGTAACTCGTTGTCTTGTTTGTGAAAATTAAGTATCCCAGTACACAGAGAAGGAGAGAGGCCTCAGTAACTAAGTGGAAAAAAAGTCATGCTTACAAAACATTTTGAATTTCTACTGAAAAGAAATAGTTGACTTTTAGCCTTCAGAATTGTGTTTCATGCTTCCACATCAATTCCACAATCAACTCTGGCTCTATCATACTTTTCCAAATTTAAAGGATCTGAAATTGCACTGCAAACAAACTGATATAAATATTGATACATTGTTTTGGATATTTAGGAATATTTACTAAATATTTAATTTATACTGAATTTTGGCTAAGATTTTGCTGTGAAAAAGGGCTAGATTTTGTGCTATCTAGAATCCACAGCACCACAGCAAGGACAAAATTCAGGTGATTCTACAATTTGACCTGAAAGAATTGGATTTCAGCTGAAAGGTAACACCACATCATATAGCAAATTCAAGTCAAAGAATGTAAGGATTTGAAAATAGAGCATTAATGAATTTTAATATCATGGGAAGGTAAGTATTTTTAAAGAAGGCGCAAGAGTTTTTAGAATTTATTTCTGGAGTTTTTTTCACTCTGGTAAAGTTGAGTTGAAAGAATTTAAAACGCCTTGGGTGATTTTGATAGAAATTCTATAATGCATGGCAAATGTACTGAGGGGAAGTGGTGAATATTTAAGAAATACTTGGACAGGCTGCAATTGAAATCCATTCCTGTTAAATTTAAACAGCATAAAGGTTGCAAAAGGCCAACATGATTAAGTAAGGTGATATAAAAAGCAGTTGAAGCAAGAAGTGCAGGATGTTAAAAATATATACACATGGCATAGTAAAGAATATGATAAAAAAAATATGCAGAAGAAAGTTAAACCGATAACTGCAGGAAAAATAATAGAATACTGAAAGCTGAATGATAATGATAAACAAAGGCTGTTTCAAATACAGTGGCAATAGAGAGTTGAAAAAAGAGAAAATTGCCCTGCTAAGAAAATTACAGGATAATTTTGAGATTGGAAATGTGAGATTAATCAGTAATCTTAGCTTGGTTTCCTGAGAAATATATTTCACATGACAATTTTATCTGTCAGTACTTTTCTGTAACTTTTGAAGAATTAACTGTTTCAGCCATATTTGACAGTGAATAGGAGGACTTTTAAAACACCTACATTTTTTGTGTTAGTTGGCAACAGTTGCTGCTGAAATGGAAAGGCTATGATGTGCACTGACAGCTGCTGTTTTAACCAGATGCTTGTTGAGATTCCATGTACTACTTGGTTACTCTACAGTCAAACCCAGGCTTCCATGAGACATTTCTTTCCAGCCAGGAGACAGAGAATAGAGCTGACGGTGTTTTGGAAAAAGCTGGAGCAGAGGCAGGGGTTGGCAGTGCTGCAACAGAAGAGGAAGCAGGTCACAGCAAGGATGTGTATGCAACATATGTATGGATGCAGGAGCAGATGGTGGAAGGTGGTTGCATCAGAGAGCTCTCCCTGGTTCCCTGTCAGAGGTTGGTTTTATGAACCAGAGAAATTATTCTGTGCTGAGGGGAGGGAAGAATTAACCTCCTTTCCTATCTATTCAGAAAATTGAGTATAAGATCTGAGATGCTGGATCATATTGTTTTTGATAGTTGTGAATATGTGACAGAAAAATTTTACTCTGTGCTGTCTACTCAGACAGAAAGTGAACTTAATCACATATTCATTAAGTGGTTTTCTGGACAGTAAAGCTGGACTCTTTTTATTTTCTTTGGTGTCACATATTCCTCAGAAGAAATGCAAAGCAAATCACAATTATCACAAAGTGTGGTTGCAACTCCCTACTACCTTTTCGGATCCTAACAGAACAGCACCCAGCTATGTGTTTCTATCTAAACTGCAGTGCTCTACCCACATGTCCTGTTCTGCTTCTTCACACTGCTTTAAAGCTACTTAGTTCCTGACACTTTTATTTTTAGCTCAATAATTCATAAGAAGAAAATTGACAACAGGACTTGAAAGGCTAAAATAGAACAAAAAAATGTAAAACAAAACCTGCTGGAATTCAAAATGCAAGGAAGTCTCAGAACATTGAGCCTGTAAATCAAAGTTTAGAAAAGATTACAGGATTTGACCTGAGGCCTTAGGAAAAGCTTCCAAGCTTAGGTGCTAGAGTCAAGAATGTAGATTTAAAGCTTAATACAGAGGCATGGTAAGTAGAGAAAATTTAGCTATAGAATTTAAGACATAGAAATAATAAAGGTAGCTGCAAAGGTGACAAGAAGTCTTAAGGTCTGTGTGTCAGAAGAGGATTGGCTAAGAAAGGTCACTCTGTAATTAGATGAATTTTCTTAATGTTGGTTAAATGACGTAAATATCTCTGATGACAGTGTTTTATTGGTTAATAAATCCTTAAAAGACCTTGTAACCATAAGTCTTGTGCCTTCTAGCTGTGCTCTCAACGCTTGTTACATAGGAAACTGGTGGCTTATTTTTTTAAAAAGAATGCCTCTTTTTCCTTCTGGTATATATTTTGGTTGTGTCTTTTTTGAAGGAATGTATAGAACCTTGGTTGCATAGTTTGAATCTCTTAAGGTTAAATTTCTTCTTAATAGTTCTCTGTGTTGCAACTGTTTATGATAAAGGTTTTTAGGATTCTTTGGGTTTTTTGGCCAAACTCTCCTGTAACGTGAGCTGAACGCTATTGCTGTTGACTATAACAACAGTTTTGCAAATCTACATTCAGTGCAGTCCCAGTTTTCAATTTCCTCTAAGCAGACCAATGAGTTCTGTTTCTATTTTTTTTTCCTTTAATTGTTTTTTGAGGTATACCACTTTGGACTTCATGAAAGAAGGGCAAATTTAGTCAGCACACAATTAAAGATAACTTATCAGCTTGACATTACACTCAATCTCCCACCTAGATCAAAATCCTGTGCTAGTAAGAGTCATACACCTGCTTGTTCATGAATGATAATTATGCAGTTTAAATTACAGAGAAAAAAATGAAACCTGAGTGCCCTGTTGTCTTTGATTTCACACTGATAGCTGGGTTGTGTACATAGTCTGGGTCATTCCTCTTCATTGGCAAGCCTTAGATCTTATAACACATTCTGTGTAACTTACAATGTAGATATAGTGTAGATTTTACATTGAAAATGTAGTTTACTGTATTTTTAACACAGCATATTAAAAGATATTGTAGGAAAGTGATGACTAGGTAGCATACTGTTTTTACATTCTCTCTTAACCATGTTGTTAGGATTCAATTTTTATATTTAATTCAATCTAAATAAATGACCAAGCTAATGAAATTGTTTAATGAAATGGCCATGTTCTGGACTGCAAGGACAACAACAAAACAAAACAACTGCTAAGGAAAAGAACATAATAGTAAAAATCAACAGCTTCTTTTACATTTCTTGATTCTTTGTTCCTTTGTGTATTTGTGATTCAATTTTCCTTTTTTTCATGAGAGGGACTAAATATATGATTTTTCTCATTATATTAATTTTCTCAAAATTGCATCATTTTCTAGTTCTGCTTTGATTAGGTGTAACCAGTCTTATCTTTTCAGCCTGATGTATTTTTAATTCAATTGTATTTGGCTCAAAGAAGTATACAAATGGCCCAAATGACATACCAAAGGTTATCTTGTCTTCAGGAACTTCAGAGATAACATAATGTCTCATTTCAGGGAAGCAGTTAAGGAATCAATGCTCAAGGTAATGCAAGGAAAGACAGTAGGATATTTCACTCAAGCAACCTCCTAGTCTCACGTAAATCAAATACGTTTTAATGTGACAATTTAAATTCCAGTAATGTTACACTTGATTTACCTCTATATAAATAAGATCTTTAAGAAAACTGATTACTGCAATTTTTCTATTGTAGGAAGTTTTGAGTCATAATAATCTGAATTTCTGTCCTGAATGGCTCCCAGCTTTCTGTTATTTCATATCTGAACTTCTCCTCAGTAATAGCTCTAATAATCTGAAAATATCCTTGGAGGTATAATATTGAAACATCTCTTGGAAAACAGTAACAGTTTTTCATTGAAGCTGTTAAAATCGAAAACTTCTTTTGAAAAAATTAAAAAGCAGTGTGAATTAAGAATTTTTCATACCTTAAATGATGAAGCTAACTAACTAGTTTTCCTATTTTATATATGATATACCTTATTTTATACCTTCAGGCTCATTTGTTCCACAGGTCTAGAAAGTCCTTACATAGGGAGTAGGTGACATAACCATCTCAAAACAAGAAATATTATGTTCTGTTATTACATATTGCATTTGAAGTTCTTATATTGTATTTTACTATATTAAAATTCATTTTAGTCTCAAGATCCATTACTTTAAATGTTTGCAATCATGAAAATCTGGAGGTTCTGGTTAGGTGCAGGACCCCATCAGGTGAGATGGCAATAATCATAGCGATGTCTTGAAATATATTGTTTCTGATAATTCATGTCATATCATTCAACCTGTCAGTTAGATTTTGAAAAATTCTAAATAAATCTGTTAAATCTGAAAGTATGAAGTTCTATTTAAGTAAAATCTGGTATTTAATGCTTGAGGTAATTAAAGGTTAGTTTAAGAAAAGGCATTGCTTCTGTACTGTAGTGATTTTTTACTGTTTCTTAGCTTTACCTCAAATAGTTTACCCTCAAATAGAATATTGATTTGGTCTTATGTCCCATAGCTATCTTGTTGATAACGGCATTATGCTGCTTTTACGTGGTACTGTATTGTCCTGGTTTGAAGGACAGGTGTCTACCAATAAAGACAGAAGCTTCTTTTTGAAATGGAGAATGTAAACTCCCTTCTTCCAAATTATTATAATTTTGAAATTAAGGGGCTTTCAGACAAAGATATGGGAATTAGGAATAACAGTTCTTTACTAGGAAAATTAAAATGGAAATACAGTATTACAGAGAAAAATCCCAAAACACTGACAGAGTCAGAATACAATCTGACACCCTGTCAGTCAGGGTGTTGGTAGCAGTCCCATTAAATGGTGGCTACAGTCCTCCTGGAGTGGCAGATGTCATTCAGCTGAAGCAGTGCTCCTGTAGAAAGGTGCAGTTTTCCTTTGAAGGTCTAGAGATGATGTGGAAAAGGTTCAGTTTTCCTCTGGAATCCAGTGGGAAGAGGGTATCTTTCCAAAATCTCAGTTTTTATCTAAGTAGGAAAGACTTGGCTCCTCCCCCTGGCTGGAGCATCTCCCAGTGGGATGATGTAATTTTATCAGTCATACATTGGGACTTGATGGCTCATTAGCAGATGATATCTTCCTGGAGAGAGAATGGGTTATGGAAAAGATAAAGATGATTGCCTCACTCTGTCTTAAACATGGCCCATTAGCAGATAGCATGTGCCACGGAGATAAAGAATCACTACCCCACCCGGCTGCAACAGATGGTGATAGAATACACATTTCTGGCCACATCAACCCAACACATGTATGCATGAGGACGTTTTGTTTACACAGGATTACTTGACAAGTTAACTGAGAACATCTATGCAGCAGATGAAGTTCAAGCAGCTTCACGTTAACTAAAAGCAGCTGGGGTTATTCACCTCTTTCATTCAATATTGGGAATAATAAAAACCAACAGCGACAGCGAAAAGGCACAGTGTATGTATTTATTGCTAGGACTACAGATCCTGACACTGTTAAAAATTTTATAGAAAATAAACTAATATACTACTAAATCCATATAAGTTATGTTAAGTAAATGCAAAATAGTCCTTTATGCTTCTAGACGGGCGCATGCAATTAGCATGCACCCGGATATTTCTTAAAAAAAATTAGGAAACCATCCAACTTACAAAAAAACTTAGGAGAGATATATATATCCCATCAAGGATATTTCCGGCAGATTTTTATTTTCTTTAAGTAAACCTCGACTAATGATTTCATTTGCATAAGATTTGCTGTTTCTATACTTTTCAGCATACATTGGTTTTGTGAATTGTATGTCAACACGGATTTTTATCCCTGTAAACCAAATTTTAATTTATTTCAAATTCCAGCACTTCAAATGAAAGCTGTAGCCACCTGAAATCAATACAGCCCATGGCAACATTTCTGTGTTTGGCAGTTCTGATAGATTAAAGGTCCTTTACAAAATTACATTGCCCACAATAAATGAAGATTTTCTTAAAGCATAACTTCAAAAGAGAAATCATTGTATTTGCATATATCTGAATAACATACACAGACACTATTTACCGGAGTAATATATGATGATATTCTTTAACTGTAACACACAAGATTTTCTGTGTGAAGATCAGATAATTTTAGACTTTTTTTTTTTTTTTTTTTGAGAGAGAGAGTGAAACAAATAGTCTAAGAGCTGCCCAAAGAAAGTTTCTTCACCAGCACTATTTTTTGAAAAATAATGAATTTAGAGTATGTTTACTGGAAATATATTTTTTTACAACTTAAATATTTAATCAAAGGAGATTCTGGAGTACTAGTTTTTTCTCATATTTATTTTGAAAATAAAAAAACAGACCAGAAACAAAAACCAAAACATAAAATACTTACTATGGAAAAAAAACCTATGCAACAACTGAATTAATTCAATATTTACTTACCTCTTAACCAAGAATTTTGTGAGTGTAAATTCATCCCCTCAATTAATTTTCACACATAAAATATTGGCATTGTTTATTTATTCACCTACATTTCTACTAACTTATTTATTTTTCCTGAGATGGGGTAGAAGTTATTTCAATTTTTTTTCTGGAATCATCATCAACATAAAGGTCAACCATTCCAAAAAGAATCACCAACCTAAAAACCCACACACACTCATGAAAAACATCATAATAGTTTCAATGTCTTGTACATTCCATTTCAATGTCTTGTACATTACTCGTTTTGTATCATGGATTGTATCACCTTGTCTCTTTTTTGCAGAAAGTACTCAACACCATTTCTTTCTTCTGATCTACTCAGAGAAGTAAATTTCAAAGGCAATATTAATCATACTGCTGTAAAAAATTTATTCTTGTTCTGCATACATTTGTATTTCAGATAAAATCCTTTGTTCTAATAATTCTTATTCAAACAACACCCCATGATGCATAGCAGCAAGGCCTGATAATAATCAGGTCAGACCACCAGGTTGGAGTTTAATTTCTCTCCCCCTCCCTCTACGCTCTTGGTACCAGAGGCTATTAAATTTTTTTCGAGAATAGATTTGTTTCAACATAAGGAATGTGAGAGGAATTCTACTTCTGAATAATCAATGGCCTTATACATCTTAGGGTATTCCTAAGAGGTAAGATGATATTTCCAATTTCTGCATATAAATCTTACAGACATGGGATTTAAAGTCGTCTCCACTACCTCTCCTGTGAATGGTTTAAGCACAAGGCTGCACTGTATGTTGAGCTGAAACTCTGTAGAATAGTTCTGTCAAGAGAAATTAGACCTCTTCTATGGTATAATATATCAAATCATAAAGAATGATTGCAATTATGAATATTTAGGCTGTTATTAAAGATTCAGTGTTCCACTCTATTTAATAAATATTTCTGTATTTCTGTAAGGAGATGGAATGTCCAGAATTATACTCTACATAATCCCATAGGATGCAAACTGTGTATTCATCATTGCAGACAGGGGATTCAGAGACATTTCTCCCTCTTTGTGTAAATACAGCTTGTGCCAGACAGACTTCATAAATTCCAATTTAAATTCACAAATAAAATTGTAACTAACATATCTATCAATAATGATAGTGGTTTTTTTTTTTTTCCTTTTTTCTTTTTCTTTTTATTCCTTTCCCTTTCCCTTTCTCTTAGCATTTTTCTTGTAAGTCAAATAATCAGTTTTGCTAATCATTCTAATGATTATCTCACCTTTTCTTTAGTTGTGGAAATTTGGGTAGCTACCCTGCCTCCCAGCACTTTTGTCAAATAGTATATATTCAACTAGGAGGAGACTATTACTGCTTTTTGGAGAAGAAATAAGGACCAGTGAACTAAAAAGAACTGAAAGAGCAGCATTACATAGATAAGCACTCTTTGAGGGTTAGCTAATGTGAAAGTGAATATATCTACTTTTTAATTCCTTTAGAATTTATAAGAAGTGTGATTTTAATATTTATGGAAAAAATGCATCTACAATAGTGACTTTAATTTCAAAAACCCCAAACCCAAACACCATAACATTAAAAAAGCCAAAGTTAGTGCTGGAATTTGTCATGCATAGCTCTGTCAATCACTGTGTAGTAAGCACTTTTCCTAAAGTACATCATGATGCATTTAATCATTACATAATTGTCTCAGGTTAAATAAAACTGATTATTCCTCTGTGTGATGTCTACCCTAATTATTAACTATCAGCAAGACAAGTCATACAGAATCTTTTGAGATCACTTGGAAAGTACACTCTCATATCTCATAGAAAATAACCATCTTAAGCACCTCCCACTTCTGCCTTGCACATAGACTTGTCCATTATTTTGCATTTCATCAAAGCATTTTGAAGCATCCACTACAACCATGTCAGAAGATAATGACATATCACAAAGTTCAAAACTAAGGCATGTACTCAGCAGAGAAAATGCAGCACACAAAAAACATAATTCTGTATCTTTCCTCAAGGCATTCAGAAAAATTTCTCTCACCTACTCTCAAGCTGTCAAGGAAAATGTAAGTAGATAGATGGGTGAGTAGTTAGACATACAGACACAAGGAGAATGAGTTCTTCCAGCAAATCAGAAAAAGAGAGGAGAAAAAGGAGAAAATATGAATACTATCTCCAAGAACGGTTGAGACAACTGTGGGAAGACACAAGACTAAACACTGGGCACAGTTTGACAATAATGAATTAAAAATGAGTTACTGTAACTTTTCCTATTATAGGTACAGAATAAATTTTCATTCAGATAATTGCTTTTCTTCTGCTAGCAGTGTTTCATATTAATTTGTTTCTTTTCCTGGACTTTTTTCTTTCCATCTATTTCTTTCTTTTTGTAGAAGCTAAGCCCATATTATTCTGTGCTAAGTAACTCAGGTAGGAAGAAATCTAAATCCTGCCAGGGATATCTCCAGACAGATTTCTTTGATACAGGAGATATTTAACAACTAACCTAAGGAAAGATGCTGGATATTTCAGTTATACAGAAACGTCAGAGCAAACACAGGAAATAAGGGATTGGTGAACATACAGCACAAACAGTTTCACCCATATTTATATCAACACATATGTTATGGTATAAAATCAGTATCGCAGAACAGATGATACTGGCTGGAACCTCTGGAGAACAATTAGTCTGATATCCTGCTCAAAGCAGGGTGATGCCTAGAGCAGACTTCCCAGGATTATATCCATTCACATTTTTAACATCTCCAAGGAGGAAGATTTCACAGCTTCTCTGGGCAACCTGTGCCATTTCTCAGTCACTCATAGGCTAAAATAGGGCTTTCTGATCTTCAGAGGGAAACACAAGGTTATGTTGCTGGCTCTTGGTCAACTTGTTGCCCATTAGGACCCTCAGGTCATTTTTCTGCATAGCTGTTTTCCATCTGGGTAGCCCCCAGCCCCTGCTGGTGTCAGCTTGTTCCTTTCCAGGTGCAGAACTATTCACATCTCCTCACTGAGCTACACGAGGCTCCTGTCAGCCCATTTGACTCATGACCTTTGGGTGTATGAGCTACTCCCAATTTTGTATTATCTGCAAAATCTTTGACAGTGGACTTTATGCTATCATTCAGATCATTAATGAAAAGATTAACAGTATTGCCCTGATACTGATCACTAGGGTACTAGGGATTTTGTGCTGCTGATCACAGCTGCCTGAGACAAGCAGTTCAACTAGTTTTTAGCTCACCTCACTGTCTAGACTGCTGTTGGGGGTTGAATGTTTTTCTATCACTGTGTCAATTTAAAGAATTTTTCCCATTATCATGCCAATGGAGCTGGCCGGGTTACACTCCGGATCTTTAAGGACTCTGGACAAAAGGGGTAGGTGGGAGTGGCTTCGAGAGGGGCTCTCGTGCTTCCGGAGGGGACTCGTGTTTCCGGGAGCTCGGAGGAGGATCCCCCGTTCTTGGAGCCACGCGGCCGAAGGCAGGAGAGCCAGACCCTCTGCCATCACCTGCCCTGCATCTGCCCTGCTTCAGCCTCCTGCCTCTGCGGACACAGCTGAGCACCAGAACCCAAACGGTGAGCGAGGAGCTGCCCGCTCCAGCCACTCCCACCCGAGACCGGCGCGGCCGCAGCCGCCCCTTCCCACCTCCGCTCCTGCCGAGAGAGAGCGTGCTCACAGCTAAAGAAAGGACTGGAACCGAGTAATCTGTTCTGTTTTGTTAGTAATTTTAACAACTACTGTTGTTTCTGCTTGTACGGTTAGATATATTAGTAAAAGAGCTGTTATTCCTACCCCCTTACCTCTGCCTCAGAGTCCTTGATTCAAACAATTATAATACTTCGGGTGAATGGAATTAAGGTCTCTATTTCAAAGGAAAACTTCTGCCTTTATTGGCAGACACCTGCCCTTCAAACCAGGACAACTGCACTTCATCCCTTTGCTGCTGAAAAGATATGATGTAAAATACTGTAAAAATGTAGCATTTCTGTTAGTTGATTTTACACCTCCATCTTCCTATCTCCACCATATTTTCAAGGCTGTATAGATTATGCTGCAATTTTCCCATATTTTATGATATATGAAGAAGAATGTAAATCAAATAAATAAGCAGTTAGATATTTTCAAAGGAATCACAGAAATAAGATTATTGTTTCTTATGTATTTGTTCTGGTGGAGTAAGTATATTCTGCCATGCAAACTAATTGTTGTTCAGCAAAATTTTTTGAGGATAAAAAAAAACCACAGAAGTTTAAAAACATATCAACATCCCCCTCCAAAAAACCCTCCAAATACAAGAAAACCACAGTATTTTTAGCATTCTTTCAATGTGTAACATCTTTGCTCAGACTCAGCTGATTGTTTTATCTAAGACAAAATACGCAAGAGGCAAAAAAAAGAGAAAACATAGAAATAAAAACCAACATCAACAATTACAAGAAAACACCACCTGCATAAAAATCTATTAATTCTGAAAACTGAAAGTTATCCACTTGAGGCGAAACAAGCAAGCAAAATCCACTAAATTAAGTGTTGTGTATGTATGCTTGTATGGAAGACAAACAACATATAATTTTGATCAATTTAGTGCTTATGAAAAGTGTCCTAAAGACCTCTGGAGTGCAGAATTTCCTTCCATCCACATAAGCAGCCAAAACATGTTTCCTCACAGTGTCTGCCCACAGGTCAGCTCTGACATACCATATCTGCTGGTATGGCTCATTTAATGACTAAGAAAAGAACATTAACAAAAAAATTGCTTGTGTGGATCACTTTTCTGATGTAGAAGTCAATAACATATCATATAGTCATCCTAATTACTTTTAGCTGATATTAACAACAGCTGAATTTGAACTAGTGACCCATAGGTGAAAGGCTTATGTTACTCATCTCTTCCCAACTCGTGCCTCAACTACTGCTGATGTTCATTTGACCACACAAGAAGAAGTTTTATGAGTTTGGAAAGCTGCTGGATGTCTGAGTCAAAGACATAATTCTGCAAGTCATGTGTAGTGCTCCTGCTGTCACAGCAAGAATGTTAATGTAAAGAAATCTTTATATCACTTTGAACAAAAACTAATATTCATAAATTCATAGAATTATGGAATCATTAAGGCTAGGAAAGACCTTTAGAATCATCAAGCCCAACCATCAACCCAGCACTATGGCCATGTTCACCACATCCTCCAGTGCCATACCCAAATATTTTTTTGAACGCTTCCAGGGATGGTGTCTCCATTTACCTGGGCAACCTGTTCATTACTTCTTTTCCTGACACCTAATTTAAACCTTCCCTGGAGCAACTTGAGGTCATTTCACCTCCTCTTGTCACTTGTTTCTTGGGAAAAGGGACTGGCCCCCACCTTGCTACAACCACCTTACAATCCACTGTGGAGAATAATAAGTACCCCCTGATACTCCTTTTCTGCAGAGGAAGAACACCCAGCTCCTTCAGCTGTTTCTCGCAGGACTTGTGCTCCAGCCCCTTCCCCATCTCTGTTTCCTTCTCTGGACACACCCCAGCACCTCAAAAAATTATTTCCACTTAGAGGTCACTCCTCCAAGTCAGTAGTCCAAATTGGGTTGGAAACTTTCTTCTAAAATTATCAGATAATTTACCTTAAATGTTTGGGGTTTTTTCCATTATAAAATGACAACAGCCTTCTTCTTTGAAGTATTTTCTTAAGGAAATATTCTATACTTTTCATATTTCCTGTTAGCTCAGCTATATGCCATTCTGCCATTCATTCATGTAAGCACTAACTCACTGTCTCCTTGGGAATATCATATTTATATATTTGCTGTGATGTCACAGACTGAATATTTGTTAAATGGGGGGATGCCTGCAGCTAAGCACAAGTGAAAGTTCTGTATATGGCTTAAAATTAACATCTGAGCTACCATGGATTCCTCTGGAGCTTTAACAGTCGTAGAAGTTTCATGTCTTTCTGACTTTTGAGTACTATCCTATAATTTACAGCAGCCAGACACAACTGAAACATTTGAGATCCAACATCCTACTAATAATTTCTCATTGTAAACATCTCCCCACTCAAACATCAGGAGTTACAGCTTATGGGTTCACACTTAGTGAAAGAATTGATTACAACCAGATGGCCCTCTCAAAGTTTGAGGGAATTTCTAAAATAAGTGAGAATGCTGGTGGATGATGGTTTTCCTTCTGCTAATCATAGAGACACCACATTAAAGTCCTCAAACACTGGCTGTTTGTGTCACAGTTTTCAAAATAGCTGCAAAAATGAGCAAAATTCTTATTTTATGCCTTCATTATAAGTAGTTCTTTACAAAATACAATTTGATATGATTTTAATTTTCCAGCAAAGTAAAGTTTCCTAGCAAGTTTTAATTCAATTGTTACAGCAAACACCAGTATGGCGACTAATTTACACATATAAATAAATAAATAAATAAATAAATAAATAAATAAATAAATATACATTTATATATTTATATTTATATTTATATTTATATTTATATTTATATTTATATTTATATTTATATTTATATTTATATTTATATTTATATTTATATTTATTTATGTATATGTATCTATATACATTTCAGTTTAAAACTGAAAATTCTGTTTTGTCAGCAATGCCAAGCACAAGAATATTGTTTTTTTCCTTCAGATGGAAAACAATCTGGGTACTACTGGCTATTCTGACATGTCACACATGCATATATCCATTTGAGGACAGCCATAAAACAGTGGGTTTAGGCTAAATTTAGTTGTATTATGGCTTATTTCATTCAATTTGATAATTCAATATGATAGTTAGAGAAAGATACAAACAAAAGTTATTCTATGTGGGGAACCTGATGTGCAGCAGAGTTTTGTCAATATGATGAAGTTGGTAGAAAAGAAACTTACAGTACTGTTAATTTAGCTGCACAGGGTGCAAATTATATTTATTTAGTTATTTATTTTTGTATTTATCTATTAAATAAACATATACTTAATCTCTGTAGATTTGTTGACCTTTCTTGAAGATATTTTGGTAAGGCAGTGGATTATTGTTTCATAAAACAATTTTTAAAAGATCATATGAGCTGAGATATCCAAACACAAGTTTTTGATGCACAACTTTCATGTATATTTAAATCATATAACAGGAAACATATTATTCTTCAGAATAAGGAAAGGCCCCACTCCACCGAAACCATCCAAGGTTAACTCTGGATGATGCTTTGAATTATTAAAAAGATCATACTCTGAACTATGCAAATATTTCTCCATGCCACTTTGAAAAAACATAATGACAACTCACATCTTTATATAGTAAGAAACAATATTTAATACCACATGTTCATCACAATGGAAAAGGAACAGGAAAGAGGCACTTAGGGACAATGAAGTGAAAAAAGTTAGATAAGCATTAGAGGTATTTAATTCACAAGATATGCTACTAAAATGTCAATGTAAATTTTTCTCTAGTAGTAGAATTTTTTTATCATATGTCATACATAATTGAGGAAAGCCCAAAATTTCAGTAGCTAGAAAATGTTGGAATTAAAAATGTAAAGATGTTTCACATCTGAACTCTGACATAGGAAGTCAAGTCTGATACAATAATTGGTGAAATGTACTGCTAGTCTAAAAGTTATTTTTTAACCCATAAGAATGATTACTTCTCCATAAAAAGGAGCTAATAATCTTTAACCTTCAATTCCTTTCCTGCATTTCTCTTCTTCCATCACCAGGAAGATAGATGACAGTGTTAAGTGCTCTGCATTCTTGCGTGTATATTGTGTTCAGATGCTTGAAAAGTTTTTCTTTTGACATAATGTTCATGAAAAGTGAAGATAATACGGAGCTCAAACTTGCGTTTTAGAGGTCAAAGACCAGAACTTTCCCTTCTAACTACTCAGTGCATCTATCACTGGAGTAACCCTGCCCGCACTATTTGGTTAAAGAATTTTTAGGCAATCTCTGTAGAAAGCACAACCCTACAAAAAGGTTATGGGCTTTCAGTCACTAGGTTAACAGTGTATTTTTGAGGACCATTTCTAAAGCCTGGCATAGACTGAAATTTCTAATTGTAATAATACCTAACAAATCTTAGGACAGCACCAAGTATAAAATAAAGTGTGAAATTGGCAGCATTTTCTAAAAAGCAAACAAACAAACAAAAAAGCCTGAAAAGTTTTTTAGACAATCTTTTCTTAGATCAATGTAAGCTTGATGTGACCAAACCTGTGAAGAGAGTGCATTTCAGAAAATTTGTATATTTGTCTGTTCTACTATAAGGACACACAAAAAACCTCATTAGATTTGCTTTTTATATTTCCTTCAGTAAAGTAATATTATATATATATATGTTTATGGTTTCCAAAACTTACATCTAGGCAACACAGTTTTCCAAGAAAGATGTTTACCACAAAAAATCTTAACTTTAAAAAAAACAAAGATAAGAGGAAAATCTTAGTGCTAGGATTATGAGGCTGGAAATTAGGAAGAATGAAGTGCAGAGATGTTATAAAATGATTGAAGTGTTTAGGCTTGGATTTTTGAGGTACTTCTAATTGGAACAAATTTCTTTTGCAATGTTTAAGTATTTTCCCCCAGCTCACTTCTAGATGAATAATTTTACACCTTAAAAAGAGAATGACTCAGAAAGGGAGATATATTTTGCCTTGTAGAAAGTCAAAAACATTTTTCTGCATAAGAAGTACTGCAATTTCCTTGATGAATCTTTTTTATAAAGCAGTTTTAAATAATTTTATAAAAATTCAGTTTTTCTTATGATAGTGTAAAACTGGATTACTAAATAGCACAGTAAAATAATTATCTGCTATGAGTCATTGAAATCTTTAATACTGAAATTTACTTTTACAAGGAAATTCACTTTTAATTCCCTGGAAATTTGTCCTTTTTATTCATTTAAGGGAACATCTTTACTAATAAAGAGATTTTTGTATTCTAAAACATTTTGTCTTTCCTAAGGGTCTTGATTTTACCTGACACTAAAAAAAACCCCAAAAAACCAGAAAAACCAAACACACACAAAACCCCAACCCAAACAAAAACAAAACAACAACAAAAAAAAGACCCCAACAAAACAAAACCAAACCAAAACCCCTCTTTGGCATAAATTAAAATCTGCCTGTTTAGGGAAAACATGGCTACACAACTGTATGTTTTCTAGAACTGGGTTAAGAATGGGTGACTCTTGATAAAAAGCTTAGATATAATTTTTATATCTATGGAAAAATTGTATACATATATATATATATATATGCATGTACATATGCATGTATGTATATGATTTTCAATCAAGGTTCACAAAGGAAAGTTCAAATAAATTCTTCATCAGGTTTTGGTTTTCATCTATTTACGTAGATTCCAACTTAACAAAGTAGATGTAATCTCACTAGACTGAAATTTAAAAAAAGAAATAATTTTTTCCATGATAATATCGCAAAGTCCAATTCATAAAAACTTGTAAGAGAGATCAAAAAAACCAAAGAAAAATTAAAAAACCTCCATACATATGCTTTTCAACTGAGAAAGTTCAGATGAATATTTTGCATTATTTAATATATGTGACATTTTTCTACATTGCTCTATAAAATAATCTTATATAATTTGATGGCTTGCTGATGAAAATTGTTACTGAATCCAGTTTCATGAGATGGCATGTATTTAGTTACTTTCCACTTTTTGCTAAAAGCAATCACACACTACCAGAATGTTCACACCAATATTTCCCTGAGCGCAATTTAAAATTATTTTTCTTGGCTAAATATAAATCAAAATCCATTCAAGATTAATAAATTACAAAACCTATAGCAGAGGGGCTTGTAATAACAATGCATCTTAACAGGAAATAAACACTAGTTTTTGCCAAGAATATTTTCAAGCAAAATTAGCAACATCATATATGCCTTCATTGTATTTTAAATTGTTCAGCTGACATAAACAAAAGTATTCCTAACTTTTCCGTAGGAGACACTGCTGAGAAAGAAATCTGGGAAGAGAGATGACACACAGTGTAATTGGAATTTCACTATATCTCAATGATTACAGTACAGGAAGATGGATCAGACCATAAGTGGGATTTGCTTCCTGCAGGCCTATTGAGCAAATGAAAGAAAAATACATGCATTATGTATCAAATGTACATTATGATATGGGGGAGAGAAAGGGGAGAAATATCTATAACCTGTGGATTTTGTATTCTTCTTCATACCATTGCACTACATCATAGGATAATCTTGCATGATGAAAGCTCAGTTTTTCCTTTACTTGTCCATGATATTTGCTGTACTCGCTTCTGGAACAGGACGGCTCTAACCAATAGCCAAACTGGAAATCAGAAAGCATATTCTTTTTCTATAGTACTCATCAGGCCTGGACGAAGAAGTCATTCTCAGTTTCAAAGAGTTTTCTGCAGGTACATCTGAGCTAAAAGGAGTAAGAATAGACTTGGGAGATAATGAAGAACCTTCATTATCTTCAGGTTTTCTGGTGAAGAATACAGATTCAGTTTGGGAAGTCAGAATTTTTGAAATTGAACAAAAATGTGTTTGAAGTAATCCAATTTATGAACCTTCCTTGTAAGTTTTTCTGTCCTTTCAGAAAGAGCCAATGAGTTTAAATTATGGGAATCAGGCTGTGCAGTATCTCTATAAGAAATAATATCTCAACTCCCCAATACTACTGCCTAACATTACACAATGAACCTTAAACGTGCTGTTTTTAATCTCTCACATTCCTTCTCCATAGAGTTCCCTCCATAGTCTAGCTCTCATACATACACATAGCCTTTCCTCAGGCCTCTAATGTTGCTAAGTTGTAAGGATGAGCTGTGAGATGAGCTGTGCAAGGTAAAGCCAGCAATACTGTAGGCAGAGGTAAGATTGCTGAAACAGGGGCAATTGGAAAGTCAAGGCTTCAGGAGGAAGATCATTGATCTGATGATTTAGAAAATCCCAGGACCAAAAACATGAGATGTCAACAGATCAACCAGCAACATCAAGCATGTTCAGGAGCAGTGGGATCCGTCCCTTGCCCATTCCAGCTGAAAGCTGTCTTGCCAGCAGATGCTTAGTAGCAGTGCTGGCCATGTTGATACATAGCCAGTAGCTTGTTCCTCCTTACCATCTCTTGCACACAAGTCATTGGTTTATACTTCTGAATTTGAATGAATTCTGAATTTGAATTCTGAATACCTACTCTTGGCAAAAGCTGCATTAGCAAAGCAACCTGGAGAGGGATGTATGTGTGGTTGACATCTCTGTCGTTTGTTCAATTTTAAGAACTGAAGTCAGGTCCGTAAGTGGAACCCCTCCCCTTTGCTTCACACACACACATGCTCTAAATACTTTTGGAATCAAGCTGTAGACTGGCTTCTAAGTCCCAAAATACTTCAACATTTTTTGTCCTGGATGCAGTAACCTTAAGAATACAGTTAATGTTTCCACTGCCTAGTAAAAATGACATCACTGTGTAAACAGGATAGATCCTGTGTCCTCCACATTTTCAGAGTTTTACATTCCAGTTTCCAAATGTCTTCAGTTAGACAAAATAAATGTGGCAATAATTCAGCAACAAGCTGACAAAAAGTTTGAATTGTTTTACCAATTTTTTCTATAAACCTAGTAAAAAGGTTAATTAAAATTGCAAAACAACAGTTAGAATTTCTGGTAATTATAATGGAAAATTTTAATATATTTTTGTTAAAAATATTTGTGTAGGGCCACATTAATGAGAAAAAAAATAGTATATGTTCTCTGGGGTTTTTTTAGAAAGCATAATTAAATGGGTCATATAATATACTAGATGAAACCAGATATGAGATTCTAGTGGCTGTTTTTTTCAAGAAGTCACAGTAGGCTAAACCTATATTGAAACACTTTGCTCAAATGAATTTGGATGTCTAAGGTTACTAAATCTGAGTATAATAAATTTATTTTATAATTTCAATAGCAGGGACAGCTTAAAATAGAACACAGGTCCTAGTTACTTTTTATCCTTGTGCTGGTTTTGACAGACGTAGGACTAATTTTATGCACAGAGGCTAGTACAGGGCTGTGTCTTGGATTTGTGCTGGAAAGAGTGTCGATAACATAGGAATGTTTGCTGAGAAGGGACTGCATACAAGCAAGTCCTTTTCTGCTTCTTACACGAGCTGTGAGCAGCCTGGAAGGGGGACACAACCAGGACAACTGACCCCAACTGACCACAGGGATATTCCAGATTGTATGCTCCATGCTCTAATATAAAATTATGGTGGAAGCAGGGGGACATTTGGAGTGATAGGGTTTGTCTTCCCAAATCACCATTGGGCGTGGTAGGGCCCCTAGGATGTTCTGCTGGGGATGGCTGAAATTCTGCCCAACCACGGAAAGCAGTGAATTCATTCCTTGTTTTGCTTTGCTTGTGTGGTTTTTTACTTTGCCTACTGAACTGGTCTTTTCTCAAACCATGAGTTTTCTCATTTTATCCCTTTTTCTCTCTGATGCTGCTGGGTGGGGGAAAACAGTGAGTGGCTGTGTGGGGCTTAGTTTCAGGCTTGGACTAAATAATGAAAAATCTATTTTTCAAGAAATAGAAATATATTTCTAAAAAAACAAACCAAACAAACAAACCAAACCAAACAAAAAACAAAACAAACAAAAAGCCCCACTAAAACAAGAAAAAAGAAAAACAACACCAAAACCTATGAAATAATTATTTGTAATTATTTCTCCTGAAGAATACATTTAATTATATACTTCACTTGAAAGTGAACACAACTCTGTCAATGACATTAAATGTCTATCTAGTTTCAGAGTATAATTAGAAACCATGTCTCTCTTTTTAGCCACAGAAAAAAGGTTTCTTCAGAGAAGGAATCTAAGTTCAGAGTTTCATCTTTTTTCACTGGGGCACCTTATGCCTCACCACTGAATGCTGGTTTAGCTTAGGGAATGTAAACCAATTATATTGAATACATCACTCAAGAAATTTACCTTTTGCACTTTAAATATCTCTCATTGTTTAATTATTTGTATTTAGATAAGGTATAATTGTCATTAGTAGGCAAGTAACTCCATGCAGTCAAGCAGACAATCCAGGGTTAAATAAATCTATCTTGGCAGAACTGAGGACTAACTTGTGAATATTATCAAAAGAATCTAAAATGTAAAAGGGAGATTTTTGGATAAACAAAGTCTTCCAACAGCAACTTTCTTAAGAATATCATTCATATTACTAATATCTATTGGTCCTTCAGAAATCTTCATTGATTACTCCATGGAAACACTTTGGAGGGGCTTCTTGGTCAGAAAAGTTTTTCACTTTTGCTATAGGGTATTCAAGAATGAGGATATTCAGTCTGGCAATTCTGATGGAAATTGTAAAGAAAAAGTTTTTTTGTTACCACTTTTGCATTCATCTATAATTGAGTTGTATTTCACAGAGTAGATTAAAAAAATCCAACAACGCAAATGTACAATGAAGAACAAGTAACATACGCAAGATGCTGTTGTAATCCTGAAATCCACAGGGCTTGCAAAAGTACCTAAAATCCACCCCCTGCTCAGAGTACACTTTCACACAAATTCAGAGTACATTTTACTGTTAAGATGCAATTATAAGAGATGCCTCTGCTTGAACTAAGTTGCAAAACAGACCACCTGCCAAAGTCAGTAGTACAGATTTTATTTAACAATGAGAGAGAGAGATAGAAAGAAATGGGAGGGTGGGGGTGAGGGGGGAAGAAAGAGAGAGAGAGATAAGTAGAAAGACATCATCACCATGTGTGCTCTGTGGCATCCCGATGATCCCTCTTCACCCAAGCCTCCTCAGTGTTGGGGAGGTACCTGAGTCATTCTTCTGGGGTACCACCTATACATACACCAAATTCCAGGTATCCACAGGCACATAGATGCCAGTACCATAACTTGTGATGGCATGTGTGTAAGCAGTTTTTTTCTTTCTCACAGTTTGATATGGTGGGAGTTTTTTTTTTTTTTTTTTTGTCTGGATGCTAAGTGAACTTAGGCCCTCCAGCTGTGCTGTCTGTGCTTATCTCAAGTTCCATTGTGGTGGCTTATCTTATAGCAAATTTCTTCTGTGGCCTTGGCAGTGCTCTGAGATAGACAACTGAATTCTTTAAGTCCTTACAATTACAGGCAAAGGACAGAAAGTACCACAATGAAGAATTTCAAAGAAAAACCTAATCACAGAACTCACACTTCTTCAAATGTGTAAATCAAATAAATCACCTGAAACTGCTTTGTTGTTAGTACGTCACTGCACCATTGTCTGGCACAAAGCAGAGTATTACAACCAGACCCTAAAACACAGAGAATTGTGTTCAATTCCCTGATGGGGAAAACAGCTAGGATGTTGACTCCTGCATAACACCTTGGTGTCAGAAGTAGGTAGCATTCAGTGGTTGCTTCAGCTCTCAGAGGTCCAGGCCTTTAGCTCTCCATTCTTGATACCATCTGCATGAGAATCCTGATGCATTAAGCTCAGGATTTTTTGATGGTAACTGAGACTTCGCCAATGGTACAAAAAATAAACTTTTCTTATTTAGAGTTGATTTCACAATGTACCACCTGTTGCTTTGGTTGTTGCTAGCCCACACCAATAAACGATAGACACTTCAATGATTCAGCAGATGAAAATCGTAGATAATACTAGACACTTTATGCAGATACCACTAACAGCCTTATCTTTAATTTTTCCACATCCTGATTGTCTGATTATAAGCAGGACTCTGATTTTTAACAAAAAAAATTGCTTCGTCATTCATTCCATCAATTTTGAGAGGAAGTGAGCTATGACAGGTGGGAGTAAGATATAATATTAAGTAATAGAAGCAAGAAACAATATTAGCTAATAATAGGTCATTTGACAGTGTGAACTGAAACAACTGAATTTACTGAAAGGAAGATTTGGGAAACCAGTGATGACAAGCAACTTACTTGCGAAAGAGGGAGTAGAAGAATTGTCTTTTATCCCAGCTATAGTTATAGAATCATATTTTTAGAATGGCTTTCTTGGATTATATGTCACAATTTGTCCTAAAGTTGTCCTTTTCAGGTAGTGTTTTACCACTATGACAAAGAATTAAATACGTGTCACTGCCGGTGTGATCTCTTTGGGCCTGAGATCACTCACCGCAGGACATTTGGTGGTCTTAGAGTTCATGTTTCTTCCAGCTTGAACACCGAAGAAAAGTCAGAGGCTGTTTTCTGAGGTCTCCAAGGTTGTTTATTCCTTCTTATCTAAGGAATTTTTTCTCTGACTAACAGAGCATGTCGGTCAGAGGCATACTGCCTGCCCTCTGGGCAGGTCTTATCTTTTATACTATAAATTACGTACATGATGTTTACAATTACTTTCCAATATATGACACTTACATTGCACTGTCCAGCTTTCTCCCAAACCAAAGTGCCATCCTAACCCAAAAGATGGATGCCACAAAGGAGAAAGACAGACATGCCCAAATTTCTCCGTCTTAACTCTAAATCCCTTATTATAAACAATTCTATAAATTCACTTTTCTACCTTCTAACAATCTAATTTATGCTCTACTTATTTTTTGTGACTTGTCATAATGATGGTAATTTTTCCCAAGGACTGAGATCAAACCCACAGGGGTCTTGGGCACTGTACCAAGGCCTCTGAGGCCCTTGCCCATGTTTAGAGGCATCCAGGGAAACCAGGGTAGTATCCTGGATTCCCACAATGCGTTTTGAAAAGACAAAAGATTTAAGAAGAAAATTACATCACAAATAGTCTGGAAATCATGATTCATCCTAGTTTCACCTTTTTAGTACTGTTACATTTGAATATTCTGCAACTCTAACATGCGAAGTCTCCATAAAGACCTTAACTTGAAATATATAAGGGATAGGAATAGTCCTGGAAGAGACTAAATGGCAATCAAAACAAGGTTAGATCCATTAAGCCTTCAGAGATTGCAAACACATTATTTCACTTTTTTATCTGTAATTTGGATTGCATCATTACAGTGTCCTATAATATCTGAAAATTAATGACTTGCTATGACACTGAAATCAAGGTGAAATAAATCTGAAGAATCATTTAATCAGCAAAGTGCTTGGCCTCCCTTTGTTTCTACTGGAAGAAGATTTATTGGTTGTTGGTAATTTTAAAGACTTCTTGCTGTAATATAGCCTCAGAAGGAAAAAATAAAGGAAAAATATTTGAAAGAGGATGGAAGGTAGACCAATAATGTTGCAGGTCTGATAACGTGAGCTATCAGAGATTTGAGTATATGCAGAGATAGTACACACAGGTAATAAAGATGAAACATATAAACACTAGGTGAAGGAATTTGAAGACTTTCTAAATAGTCCATCTTCCATGTTCTACTGGATGATGAAAATTATTGTAGAAAAAATAACATACAATGATGTGAGCATTTTTAGTTTTCTTATCTTCTTGCATTAAGAATTCAAAATAAAGATTTCTTTTAGTTAGAGCTTGAATTGTAACTCTAAGAGAAAAATATAAAATCAGTGAAACATAAACAGATGATGCCTTACAAAAAAAGGTAGTCTAAGGAAAAGTCAGAACTCTAAAAATAGAATTACCTTATTAATAAAAACCATCAAATAAGTATGAAAGGAACACTTCCTTCTCATTAGGAATCTGATCTAAAATGACATCAGTAACTGGACTGTTTATAAAACATAGCACAATGCACCACTGTCTCCAAGATTAAAGAAATTAAGTAATTTCTCATGTAAATGGCAACATGGGAGTTTTTTGTTCTTAAAAGTTCTGTTCCATGTTTCAGTACTAATCAATAAAATATAATGCTTAGAAATGGAGAAAATGCTGAAATCTTAAAACCTGTTCACTTAATTTCCTTATTTAGTAGCAGAATTCAGATTTTCTTTGTGTTATGTGTTACAGTATAAAACTTAAAAATTTTATTTAAGGTAGAAATTATGCAAAATGTGTAGTCTATGATTATCTGTTTGTTTCACCTGGATGTTGACCTCTGTGTATGCAATATTCATGCACTGTACATTTGGAACACCAGAATTTATCCTATCATGGGAGTTTATCCATTTACTATATTGTCATGATACAGAAGAAAATTTCCTCCTTCTCCTTTTCAATAAGACAAAGTTCCTTACCCACCAACCTAAACTGAGACCAATTTAACACTGTTTTTATGATTCCCTTCTGTTGATGCCAGTAGGATTGCAGCCCACGTAGCCCAAAGGCCACGAACCTTGCCCCTTGCTGTGGGGAGACTGAGAACAAGCTCATAACTTGGTTCCAGGGAGGGATTCTGGGGTAATCAAAACAGCTGAGTATGTGTCAGGTAAAATGTAATTCTTATCAGTACAGACTCTCACACTGCATAATGACTGAGGAAGGAGCTCAGAGAAACAAATTACTAAATCTTTTCTCTGTATGACCAATTCATTTTCTGCCCTCAGGTATAAGTTCAATCTTAAAAACACAAGATTACTGGTTTTCCATGTTTAAAACCAACATAAAACAGATAATACTTCATTGAATGGTCTGGCTGGTAATTCTTTGCCTCAAAAAGTCTCAAAATTCTAGCCTCAAAATCAGACCCAAGTTTTCAATTTCTCATGAGATTTTTTTGGTTTCTTTTGTCTCTTTCCATCAATGCATTTTTTTCTAAGATCTGTTTCTTAGCTCATTACAAGTTTAACCTAACTCTATAACATGTAAAATTACATTTGAGACATTTCTATTACCTTGCCAGAAAGAGAGGTAAGGATGACTGACTGGAAGTTTCCCAGGCTCTAATTTCTATCTATTTTGAAAAAAATGTGTTATATACCCTTTTCTGCAAGTCACTGGGAATTTCACTGACTACCATGACTTCTCGAAAGACGTCAAATGTCTACTAAATAAAATAACAAAATTAAACAATTTTAAGGGTTCAACCAGGGAAAAATTATGAACTCTGTGTGGAAATTCAAATATAGAGCTATATTCTTTTTTGTCTTCAAATTATTTGAAAAATGTCACTCACAGAAGTGGACAAAATGAGGACTTGAAATGAAGTTGTTGTATTTTATGTACTTATGAAATTATCCCAAAACATGTGAGATCTCTTCTGTTTTAATTTTAGTCCACCTTTAAAGGAAAAAAAAATATATAGATGATGGGTTTCATTTCTCTTTGATATAAGATATGCAAAATCATTGGAGTAACACCAGGGACTAATTTGATCCCTCTCACCCCTACAAATTCTACAAATGAGTGAAAGAGAACTGTACTTCAGCAAACTAACAGCTCCTGATGAGTAAGTAAAAAGAGGAGCAGGTCAGCTTTTCACTGAGAAGCCTCTCAAGGCAAGATAGCCTTGAGGCTGCTATCAATCACTCTTCAAAGCTATCAAAATAATTTGTTTTTTTCAAATTGAGACCTCTTTTTTCCCCTTAACCTACTTTAACCTTCTCTTAGAAGGAATATAATCAGGGATTAATACAATGTGACTCTGGAAAGGCATATTGGAAAAGAGAAAATCAATATCTCCTGTGATGGAAACTTTTTCTTTTCCTTTTATTATTTTGATAGCTGGAAAAGAAAGAGACCTCAGAAATGGTCAGGCTAAATAGGATCTGAAGAGAACATCCAAATGGAAGAAACACCCCTTGTCAGAAGACTTAAAATGCAGTGAAGAAACACATGTATATACAAAGCTGTCTGGATCTGTCAAGACTGGCTCTGGCTGATACGTGTTACTTATCTTGATTACTGACAATGACAACATTCCATTCTGAGACAGCACGTAGCAATTTTACTGCTCCCTCAATAAAAGTACAGACCACTCTGTGAACTCACAGTGCATGTTCCCAGACAGCACTTCATTTTGAACAAAGAGGGATATAAAATTTATAGGAGGGTTGAACGCAGAACAGTAAAGTGATTCTTCCTAAGTTTGGACAGCAACCAGTGCACAGCATAACCTGCTACACTGTTTTTAAAACCAGATATGGGATTTAAACACTGTGAAAGATTGTATAACTTTGTTGTTATGAGTTTACCTGCAGAAACTTTCCTTTATGCTTCAATTATTTTCGTGTTTCTTTGTGACCCCATTAAAGCAAGGAGGGGTTACAGTATTTCAGCATTAAGGAAGAAATGCAAACACATATAAGTTAAAAGACAAAGGTGCTACAATAACATGTAAAAGTAGACTAGTTGCCGGCCAAAAGGAACTAGAAATGGGAAGAAAGTTGAACTCTCAAAGAAAAGCTTTTCTGAAACCATCTTCAATTAGAAGTATTAAAGCCAAAACAAACTAACTAGTTTTAAAGAGATTGGTCACTAAAAGAAAGAAATTGTGGCATTGTGTGCACAATCCCAGATATCTGTGTCCAGTGGTTATATCCATACACCTCCATCTCACTGTTCCCACCCAGCCTCTTGAAGTATCTTTGTAGCAATCCAGTTGTGTTCACACAGCACTACAAGGTGCCCTACATCATAAATATGCGGCATGCTTGCCCAGCCCATTTTGTCATTCATCCCATGATGCTTTACTTTTTTAATATGATGGAATATGACTATAACAGTATATACACTATATAATGGTCTCTTTTGTATTTTTTTTTCTCAGCTTTTGCACACTTCCCTTAGCATATGTATCTCCTTATGAACAAGCTGGAGAAAAAAAGGATGCAAGGTTGATTCTTCGTGACAGCATCATACATGACAGAGCCAGAGTGAGCCCATCCAATCTTTGTAATAACTAATGAAGGAACTCCTATGGCAAGTTGTTGGGGGCTGGTTTTTCTTTACTTATTGCCTGTGGAATTTTTCCCATTGACTTGCTAAAGAAGTACTGATGCCTAAGTACTTGAGAGGGGTAGGGGGAACCCTCTGGTTTTTAGGAGTTTCTCTCCAAGGGAAGGAGAGAGACACAGCGATATTAGAAACAGGTAAAAAGAAAGCTGCTCTTGCTCACTGTCAGCTGAGGAGGAGGAGGAGGTCACTGCTACGACCACCATAGATCAGCTGGGAGCTGCCTCTTCTTCTGCTGCTGGACCCCACGGCCCAGCCCTGCTAGTATGCCCTGTCACTTCAGCTTGCTGTTTTCCAAGTGTCCTCCCGGAGCACCGGGCCCGGCGCTGCCCCAGGGCTGCTGAGGCACAGCCTCTCTCTCCCGTCCGCTCCCGCCCGGGCCCCGCCGCCATCACCGCGCGCTGCCCGGCCCGCGCACAGCGCCCCCTGCCGGCCCCGCCCCGGGAGCCGCCGCGCCCCCTCCGGCCGTGCCGGGAACTGCAGGCGGGGAAGCGGCCGCGGCCGAGAGGGCTGAGCTGGGTTCCTGCTCTGCTTGTGATTAATTCCACAGCTGCTGTTTCGTTTGCCTTGTTATACATACTAGTAAAGAACTGTTATTCCTATCCTCATATCTTTGCCTGAGAGCCCCTTAATTTCAAAATCATACTAATTCAGAGGGAGGGGGTTTACTTCCTCCATTTCAAGGGAGGACCCTGTTTTCCCCAGCAGACATCTGTCTTTCAAACCAAGATACATGTATTCATTGAGTCTTTGTGCAAGTAAACAGTCCCGTCAGAAGAAAAGCTGTATACCTTTAGCTATATGGTGTTGGCAGAGAATGCAGACAGATCACATTCATGTGGGGTGAGATCTTTTATCATCTAAACTCCTGAATGATTTTATCTGTCTGCCTTTTTCTTCCATTATTTCAGACTTGTCTCTTTTGTGCAGGCAGAAAAGTTGCATATTTGCCACTATAGTACTGTAGCTGTTTGAAGACCATGTGAAAAATACAGGCTGTCTCCTGGCATCTTTCCAAGGTGGTTCAGCAGGGTGAGGGGTCCTGCAAACTTATTCCCTGCTGCCACACAGAAAATTCTTCAATAAAATAACTTGGCTGCTTGTGGGTAGCAAACTGAGACCTTGTATCCGTCAGGGTCTCACTGATAAAGAATTATTTCTTAGGAGAAAGTGCAGAGATCTAGCTAGGCAAGTAGGAGGACTCATAGGCAGTTTGTCCTAGTTCTTATGACCAGTCACTGTGATACTTGAAATGAACATTATTGCACAACTTTTGATGTTCTGGAGGTTTACTCTGAGTAACAGAGATGTGTTACAGCAGACTCCACACTTCTGCCATGTTAGATTCAGTACAAGGCCTATCAGTGTATATTATTGTAGTATGTGTCCAGGCTATACATTAATATTATCTTAATGTTCCCAAAAATATTTTTAAAAATTAATATCCTCATGTTACAAGTTAGTAGTAAGTCCATTGTCTACTTCTTACATGATTAAATGTTTTGTACTAAAATGTATTTATGGCAAGGCTTAACGGAAAATATTGTAAAATTATACTAACTGATTGGAGGTTTTTATTTTGTTGGGAAAAAAATCCATTGAAGGATCAAATGTGATCATTAAAGTGCTGCTAATTAATTCAAATTGTATTTAGTATTAACCATAAAAAGCAAAGTTTTAAAGCCCTGTGTCATCTAATTGCTTTGGGCTAGCTGTTTACATTTGTGCTCATTGTTGTGTTGCTACGTGTCTAGGCCTTCTTGCAAAGGTGGCAAGGTGTGAGCAATTTAAGATGAGGGTCATCATTTTTATAAAGCTTTTTTGGGAGAAAAATTCAGTTTTCAGACATATTAAAGTATCTCATGTTCTGAGTGCCCTATTATATGGAAGAATGGTGAATAATCCATCTATAATTAGCTATGTTATGATCTTTCTATTATCCTAATACATTTTCCTTTAGAGCAAAGAGAGAATTGCTCTTTCTTTCTTCCTCACTGATATACAGCTTTGTTAAAAAGCAGATGGAATATTTTTCTAACCTTTCTCTATATCTTCTGCTGGAGGCTAGCATATTGTGTAAGAAATTACTTGTGGCTCTGGGATGGATGAATTTGCAAGCATAATATTCTCTAGACTGAATAAAAATGAAACCATTGAAAAATACTACCAAAATAATGATGATTTTCTAGTGCACTAACTTAAAATAGAGCATTCTTTTTCCAAATAAATTTTTGCTTGTGTACATACAAAGACCAATATATGTTTACATATTATATTACGAGAGAGAGGAAGAGACGACACAAGATTAGTGTGAGCTTTTTGAAATCAAACCTAGTACCACTGATTACACCAGTTACTCACTTGGCCCAAAGTGAGCTATTTAGCAAAGTAGCATCAGAAAGGTATAAATGATGAAACAGAACGTGTCTTATGAGCTTTAATGTGATCAACATTCCCAATAATGTCAGCTGGGTAATAGCTCAGAAAATAAGTTATTTTCTTCATTCTGCTCCTGGATACATAATTCATATTAAGAATCAAATAATAGGACTAATGTACATATGAGAGAAGATGCAGTGAAATACTCTGCCTAGGAATAATAGAGAAGCTCATACTTAATTATGAAAGGCCTTTAAAAAAAAAAAAAGGTGAAGGTAAAGGAAAAGGAAAATTTTGTTGGATGTGACAAGAAACTACTACATTTCTGAACCAGAATATATGTGAATCACATGATGTGTCACAAGTTAATTTTCTGGCAAGTGAAAACAAATCCCACCTGTAATCTTCAAGTTTTTCTAACCCTTCAGCTGTAGCCATTTTGATGTAATACTTTTCTGAAAAAAGTGAAACTGCATATGCTAAGAACTGTCTCACTTCCCACACACCTACATGACAAGTCTTCCAGACAGAACTGTTATCCATACTTGTCATTGCCATTTCCCAGCATTTCCTATTACAGAACGTTGTTCAGCACATCATATACATTATCAATTTTTATATTGGACCTGAAAGCATATTCACTACATATACCTTTACAGGTGGCAAGTTATGTAAAGTGTTTTAACATTTCTCCCGTAAAAATCTTCTTAAAAATCAAATATATACTTTGGAATGTTCTGATAAAAATGTATACAAATTTAGTTATATATTTAATTCTTATTAATTAGTGTTGGAAACTGAAAAGACAAGCAAACTTGGAAAGACAAAACAGAAACATAAACACAGGAAAAAACTTTTGTCTCTAGCTGTGTTAGAAACAAAGATATGTTGCATGGTATCTGGTAAATGTTTTGCAGACAGGAAACGCTACTGAGCTTCATTTCCTTGGACACAACAGCTAGAAATATGAGACAAAGGGAATCATACAGACTCCTGGAAAGTTATCTTCTTTAAAACATGAGCAAATCGTTTTTTCGGAGCTTTCTTATTAAGAAAGTAAAAACAATACCTTAATACAGTTTGTACAATAACTGGAAGTATTTCAGACATTGCACACAATGCAGTTTCACTTATTGGTCCTTGCCATCAGAATTACTTCAATTTTATGTTTGTTTTTAATTTTTTCTATATTTCATAGAAAGCTACTTTATTGTCACTTTATTCTAGTTATTATGGGAAGTCCTTCCAGAGACAGTGGTTTAATCCCAGAAGACAGGTGCTATGCCCCACATATTTCCTAAGACAAGTTTGGAAGAAATTCTATAAACCGTCTTTTAGTAGGGTATGAATGCAGCCCTACCAGGAGGATCAGTTGATTTGGTCCTCCTCAGAGCATCAATTTGCAGTTAGGATTTTCTCCTTAGTAAGTCCTCAGGGAATTGTAGCCCTTGTCTTACTGGATGAATGATTATTCATTCTTGGCAACCCTCTTTGGTCAGTCATGTAGTGCCAATTCCATTTGACCATTAAGATCATTAATCTTTATTCAAATGCATATGGAGCTTTCATTAGTTTAATTGGCTTATTTGGCTAACTAGTTTGAATATTTTTTTTGTTTCAGTTTTATAAACCTCCATGGTATTTTAATTGGCTTAGTTAGCAGAATATCAATAGAGAAATTATTATGGAGACATGATTGCCTTCCTTTCCCTCCAAAAATTAAAAGGGTAAAGGAGAAGTGGGTCAACATGACTGCAGAAGTAGAGAGAAGAGAACAACGTCACAAAAACAATTGTGATGGTAGAGGCAAAGGAACTGTGTGTGCCATCCTGGCAGCATGCCTAATCCAGGCACAGAAGTATTTAAGAAAACAGAAAAGATAGATGTCTCAAAAGGAACACTGAAAAGACAAAGGGAACCGACGTATCTGTTAGAACGGAAGACTGAAATCATAATACAACATGAAAAAAACCCCCAGCCAATCCCCTGCATTGTCCAAATCAGAAATAAATCATGGGAACAGACCCAGGGAATTGGGCTGGGGACATCTGGGGAGGATTTTACTAAAATGGTTGAGCAGATGAACCAGAAGACAGGAATGTGCAACCCCTTTTAATGAAATGTAGATCATGAATCTCCAAGGTGGTCAAACCCATAGTGCTGTCCATACTGAGATATGTCCATAATAATATAAGTCCATGAACAGGATCAGAACTTTCTGAACTACAATTCTCCTGTAAAAAAATGGGAGCAGAAAATGAGTATTTAAGGGGAGTTTCTATGATGTTCATGGATTGGATAATTTTAAGCAATGAAGTGACTGGATTCTGTGATGCCCTCTGTTTCTTATGATTTCTGACTACACGTTGTCATTTGTCTTAAGCTTCTTTCCTGTTTCTATACTGAATTCAGGAAAGGAAATATATAGCAACTGTTTTCTTCCTGAGACTACTTTAGAGGAAGCTGGTGTCTCAGTGAAATTTTACATTAATAAGTCTTGTGGATATGATGTAATAATCTTTAGACGTACTTTGCATATATATTTAGAAAGCCTTTCCTAAAAGAATTTGAGTATAATCTAAAATGGATACACAGTCTTATATTCATTAGAGGGCTTCTGGTGAGTATGGTGTATAAGCAACAGAACACATAAAAAGACCTGTAGCAGTCCAACTATCATTTCATCAGCATGTATGATATTAAATCTGTTACTTGCTTAATTTTCTGCATTTTATAAATATAGATTCTATGTTTATTAAAACATATTTCTTGTCAAATCAGAAGTGAAACAACATTTTATCTCATAGATGGAAATGTAGATGTATGTTTCTTTTATGCACAAGTGTCAGTATGAAATCTACAGTACAAGAATTCACATTTTGATTTGGTTGTAGGCTACACTTTCCATTAAAATACATAAGCAACTCTAATAATGAATAACTCACAAGTCATACATCAATCTTAGAGAAATGCATACAAATAACATAAGTTATGGAAAAAATTTGTTTTAGATAAATAAACCAAAATTCCTTTAAACTTAACATGGCATAAATGAAATGAAATATGGAGAGATGTGACATCCTAATGAAACAGCCTTCAAAAGGAATCCCCTTCAAAAGGACTTAAAAGAAACAAAAGGAGCAGCAAAACATGTATGTAAATGGAAATGGGAGATGGTTGGTGTCATTAGCAATTAGCAGATGTCTGCCTTAGGATGCAGGAGGGTTTTGGCAAGAAGTGCTGATGGAGGCTGGGGGAAAACGGGCAGGCCTGCCCAGACAATCCCCTGGTTGCATAAAGATGAGGCAAGAACCTGTAAAAGGATTTGGGCAGGCAGCAGACCAACCCATTTGGAGAGAAGAGTCTGCAAGGGCCTCCTAAAGAAAGCTCCAATTGCCATTGTGAAAGTGGGCAAAGAAAAGAAACCACCAGTCCAAGAGGGTATCTGCCTTCTTTCAGGACAGCCCAACCCAAACCCGTCCATGCTTCTAGGCCTATCTTGTGTCCCATTTTTCAAGACTGAGAGTGGGCAAACCACCTGCCCATCAAGACCCACCCCTGAGTTTTAGCCTTGGCCTCCAGAGCCAGAGGCAACCTCCCACCGCATGAGTGAGCACCATGAAGGCAGCCAATGTGCTGCCTAAGGGGGTTGGTTAGGCACTCTCCAGCAAACAAGGCCACGGTACAGCCCTGTCTGATGGACATGATCCACCAACACTCTGAAGAGATGGGACTCCTAAGGCACACTGGGACCCTTTGGACAGCCCTGGTACTGATACACGGAAAAGACTTTATAGCTCATGAGAAATTAGAGTTATAAAGTAGGTATGCATTTATTTAGTGCTGAGGTGCACAGGGATAATTCCTTCCAAAGCATGCACACTGAAACTTCAAACTACTGCTGTATTTATTCCCTAAAAGCCTAGGATTACACAATATTCCTAATGCATATTTATGTCCTAGCCCCACCTAGTCTCGCCTACCCTTGCTTTGTATCAAAATGAACCAAAAGTTCTCTTGCACTTGTTCTTCCTCTAAGGGTTGTCAGGGATCACTGATGAAGGCTTCTAAACTCTTCATCACACTTGAATTTTTCAACTTTGTCTCTGGAGCATGCATCTTAGCCCTCTGGGTACATTCCAGGCTTTGAGATTAGTTCTTGCTAGTTTAGGGTTTTGGATTTACCACTTATCAATGGTAGCCTTGCATCCCTCACTCTCTTTGCAAGTTCTGGCTCCGTTTATCACAAACTAGTTTGCCTCTCCTCCCAGTTTTGCAAGCATAGTAAATGTCAGGCATTCCTCATTGTCTTGGTTTTTGATGAACCTTTTCCTTACTTCTCAATTCCCTTCCTCATTTCCCCCCTTTTCTGGAAAATTAAAAGTAATTTTTTTTTTATTTATTTACTACAAGGATTTTTTAGCTAGATAATTGTTACAATAGGTATTTTTTAATGTTTTTTTATGCACTTTAGACAATGAGATTAAAATTGCTATTTATTTTAACTTTTTTAGTTTTAAACACATATAATAATGGATACTACACAGCTTATACTAACTAGCTCCTTTTACCACAAACTAGTTTGCCCATCCTCCTGATTTTGCGAGCATAGTAAGTATTAAGCATTCCTCAATGTCTTGGTTTTTGATGAACTATTCCTTGCCTCTCAATTCCCTGTCTCAATTTGGGCTTAGGGCATGCAAAGGATCAGTGTGTATGGATCACGGCCAAAAGTTCTGTGGCCTTCTCCCGAGCTGCGGAGACTTGGAGAGAGGTTTCCTGATGGCAAGTCACAGGCCTGCCAACCCTGCGCTTTCCTCTGCAGGTGCTGTTGTATTGAGTGATGCAGGGGATGGGCTGAGTCATTGACTTCTAGCCCCTAAAATCAAGAGCCGAAGAAGACCAAGATGATCAAAAAGCAGTTACTGTTTCATGTGTGTTTCAGGTGTGCTTATGGCCAAATGCATATGTGATGCAGGGCATTGGCACTTGTACAAGTTCTGCAAATGACCATCTGTCACAATTCACCAACACAGGCAGGGGTCATGGTGGTTCGTTTCACTTCGAGGGCAAAAGACACACAGCAAGGGACTTTAGGTTTTATTCAACAGCAAACAGCAGTGCACCTTTACTGAGTGCCAACAACACAGTTTTGGGATAGAGGGGAGAGATATAAAGGAAACAAAGTAAAGAGAGAGAGAGAGAGAGAGAGAGAGAGAGAGAGAGGGAGAGAGACAGAAAGGGGAATGAGGAATGGGGAATGGGGAAGGGGAAATAGATACCAACAGATGGGACAAGATCTCCTGGTCCAGCCAATAGAGGTGTCTTCTCCTAGGAGATCTCTAAAGCCTCTTCAGAAAGTCCCTCTTTTATAGCCTTTTCTCAAAGCAAGTAGCCTCTGGCCAAAAGGTGGAGAGATTTATGGCCTATTGTGTGTAGAGCCCTGTTGCTCTGAGAAGCAGGTGTAGAACACGGCACTCCCAGCCAGTACACTGCTTGAGAGCAGCGTACCATGGCAAGCAGCAAGAACCTGCAAATACTTGGCAAGCTTCTGCCTCAACCAGGTCAGAACTCCTGTCCAGAGCGAGTGGGGTCCTCAGGGTCTTAGTGTCAGTTCTTGACAGTTGTGAGGCAGATCAGGGAAACTTCAGACCATCTCTTACACCATCATGGACAAGAACCCCCAGTTAGAAGTACAGCTTGATTTGGAGTCCTACTGAAGCCTCCGCCTCCTTCTAACGCCCTCACTGGTTATGTCAAAATACATGGGAAAGCGAAATGGCGTTGGTTCACTGGAGAAGCAAGATTCAAACAGGTTTCCAGGAATGTTTTTGTCTACCAGAGAAGGGAAAGTCCTACAATTAGCTAAGAAACTATAGCATTAGACAAGACTAGGCTACTGAGCTATAAAGGTATACAAAATATAGAAAAATCAAACATATTTTGCATCAGCATGTCCCCTCAGACAGAGGGCAGAGGGGACACAAGTGGTGAGGGAGGCTCTTGGCTGGGAGGGTTGTGATGCTGCCAGGCAGAGGGACCTTGAGGGGCTGGAGGACGGAGCTCGCAGCTGAAGGTGCAGCAGAAGAGGCAAATTGTGCAGCAGGGAGAAGGAGCAGAAAGAAGCCCTTGCAGAACTGGAGGCTGGGAAAGGCCAGGCTGAGCAATTAGGAGGTGCCCAAGACCCTTGGGGCCCAGGCAGCTGAGTGAATTATACTAACTACAAACAAAATATGAAATAAATACTTTAATTTATTGAAATCTAAATGCATTTCTCAGAGCAATAGTTGAGGGTTTCACAGCTTTCCTGATGTTCAGAAACATGAATATGCATTGCTAATATTTTTTTCTCGAATTTTAAGCCCATAAAGTCAGGATGTTCTATTTTCATGTAATAAAAACATAATGAAAAGTCATGTTCTACTTATCTGAAAATTTATGCTTTATCTTCACAATACCATGTCTTTTCAGAGTTCAGATTGAAGAAAGAAATTTCCTGTATTCAACACACTGTACCAAGCTTTTTAGAAAGTTATTTGGCTATCACCCCTTTTTTGGGGTTTTTTCAGTCTCTTCTAAACTGTTTCACTAACTTGAAAAAGTTTTGGTTTCTATTTGAATGCCTACAGTATGCTCCATTGTATACTGTTACAGAGCCTTGAATGACTTTTGAGTTGTCACTTATATTAAGTCTTCTCAACTATATGAAGAGACAAATCTTGTTAAATAGCTCCATTGGAAGTTTAAGTTTGGTTTTACTGTGCTGCACTCTCTTCCAGTGGATAATTTGCATTGAACAATGGAAAAATTAGTGGCTTCCACATGGTGTCTGCTTCTCCACCATGCAAGTATACACTATAAAAAAACTTACTAAAATTATCTACTATGAAAGACAAAAATATATGTGATAAACCACTTACTACAACTTCATTACCAAAGTCAATAGGGCCACGGTGCTAGAGAAAGTCAATTATAGACCACAGAAGATGATTATATTATGGCAGCTCTGTAGCAGGATTTTAGGCCGTGCCTTAACAATCAAAAGCCAATTTATTAAGTAGTGCAGGCAGAAATGTTTCAAACTCCAAAGCTCCTTTTTACATTGTTGCTTGTTTTGCATAAGTAACAATACATATAATATTAATTGATAATTAGAATGTTTCATAATTGCTAATAAGAATGCTATTTGATTAGGAAAAAAAGCTTGGGTTTTGCATATTCTTTTATCATTATATGTTTCTATAGAATTTTGCATTCTTCCTTCACTTAGTCTTTTACAAGATTAATTCAAAGATAATACATTCTTTTATATGAGGTCAGATTTTAAAAAAACATTTATATCAAGTGGACCATGATTGCTCAATATGCACATTAAAAATAATAGATTTTCTTCATTACTAAGGAGGAGGACTCATTAATAGAAAGGCACTCATATTTTTTCCCTATTAAAACCAAAATTAAACCCCCTTGTAGATCTACAAAGAGGCTTGCAAAAAATTAACCTGTAAAACCATAGAGCAATGCTTTCTATTCATTTCACATACAATCTCCCATTAAAATTAGAAACAGCATTTCTGCTCCTGGATACTGACACCTTACGCAGAGTCAAACTCTCAGAAGTATGTTCTGTATTCATTCTGTGTGCAAAATTGCCACAGATGTCAGCAGAAGAAAACAAATTAGTTTAGGATTTACCCCGCTGGTATAGTGAGTCAGACTAATAAGTCATTTAGAAACAATCCCAGGCGCTTGAAATCTGTAGAGTTAAGACAAGGGCAACTTTTTTGGTGACCTCAGAGGAGAAAGTAACCCCTGTCTTAAGCTTTTGCAGATGCCCATGTTTTTCTTCTGTTCCTAAGCATAGTTACACTTTCACTTTAGTTCAAATGCCACCTATTTGTCTCAGGGATATAAATGGACTAGCATACACAATTATATATCAGTGAAATATCAGTAAATGGAACTGGAAAATGAGCATTCCCCTCTAATAGCTAAGGGACAGGTACCTTCAGTTCTTCAAGACTCTAATATTTCCCAAACAACAGCACAAAATACAGTTAATGAGAATTAATATCTGCCATAACAGAAACAGCTGCTGTTAAGCAGACTCCTCTCTTTCTTCCCTCAGTGGTGAACCTCTGAGGAGCATATAATTGTTTACAGACTACAAAAAAGTAGTCTTGGAAAGTCTACTTTTCAAGTCTACTTGGAAATAACTTGTAGGAATTTATGCTTATGTGCACAAACAACTTCAAACTTTAAAGGTGAACATTCTCTTGTTGTTTTAGCCACGTTTGATCATTGCCACAATCTCAAACTACAATATTTGCATTACAGATCTTACATCTACTATTAGATCAGACTTTATTAGATTAGGCCTTAATCAGTAATCTTTCCTAGCAGCCAAATTGCTGATGTGTCAAGTTTTCACTTTGACTTAAAAGTAGCATAAGAAGTTTGATCCATCACTTGGTCTACTTCTTGGAGCAAGAAATAAATCAAATGAATATTCATATATCATGGCAATAATATAGTCTGGTAAGGAAATAAGTGACAAAAAATACCTCATTCACATATGTTGAAAGCTTCACCTTTGCATTTGAAAAGCATATAAGGACAAAGTATAAAAATACTATCAATTTTTACTTCAAAATTTAATATTATCAATTCCACCGAGTTCTCCAAATGCTTTATTAAATATCAGATCATGAATCGGGTCCTTGAACTGCTGAACTTCCTTGACCCCTTCCCTTAAAAAAACCCAGTCCAAACCAAACCAACCAACAAATCAACAAACAAAACCAGCCAATCAACCAATCAAAAAAACTCCCTCTTAATATATGCAAGCACTTCACTTGACACCAGAAAAGAAATTATTTAGCACTATGAAATTAAATATAACAATAAGGCAGAGATGTAGCTGTACAATACAATTGTAATCCTTCTGGACTATGAAGGAAATAATCAGTCTGAGGTAGAATGAATTTGTGGTTGGTGTGGTTTGTTGGTGAAACCACAGACTATGGTTACTCTAAAAGCTATAATGAAGTTCCCAGACTTGCCAGGTGAGCTACTGATACCGAATCAAGTATCATAATGTTAAAAAAATTAATGCAACTTTTGAATCATCGCACATAACCAGATGGGTTGCGTTTGTATTTTAATATCTACTGATCATATTGTTGTGTTCTGCAAAAGGAAAAGGCCAAAGTAACATGTCCTTTAGCACTTTTATGCTTTATTCAGATATTTTTTTTTTAAAGTCTGTGAATGAAAGAGCTTCTCAAAGATACAAGGAAGTGATATTTTCTCTGAGGTATACTCATTTCAGAGGAAATACCTTTTTATGGTCAGCACTGGAAATGAACATGTAGCTAATGAAATGTAATGAAAATCTGTTGTGAGTTTGAATGAGAAATGAATAATAAGTATTTTGATAGAATTATTTTAAATAATTTTTGATAGAAATATATGAGTACACAATATTTGCTAGAGAAATTTACAACAACTTCCGTACTGGCCGTGAGGTTGTCTGAACACCTGAACTAATTTGGTTTATTTTACTTTCCTAGAGAGTTTAGATTTCCAGTTTGGAAACTTCATTTGACTCTTTCATGCTCAGGATAGGGTCAAAAAGTACAAAAAACCCCTGTAATTATGCTAACAAGAGCAAGAAAACCTTAATCACTTTCTGCTTCATCTCATCTTGCTCTTTTCTTCCTCTGTTCTCCCATAGCACCTGTTTGAATTACGTAGCAAATTCTGGGAAATGAAAATAAAAAATTGACAGCATCTAGAAAAGAACATTCTACCCTTGAATACTTTTCATCCTAATGCTTATTTTAAATTATGAAAACAAATATCAGGATATTAGGATAAGTAGAAGCTTTAGTGATCACTTGTGCTTAGGTGAGACCCAAAAAGCTTCCTAGCCTTCAAGTACATTTGATATGAAATGTGTTTTGTGCCCTGCTCTTACCAGTCTCTCAGGATGGATAGGGTGTCTTAAAACCAGTTTTTTTACCATCAAATGCAGTCACTAAAGTGATTTTTGTTTTGTATTAATCAGATTTGATAGAGATTCTGTCTCAATATAAATTGAATTTACAAATGTTCTTGTAATGGTTCACTGATATTATGGTAACGGAGAAGAATACATAAATCTATGCAGATGAGGAACCTCGTGCGAGCTTAAACAGGCACAGGCTTTTGAAAATATATATATTTTTAAAGACCCATAAATATTTTCTGTTTCTTTGGGGCACAGGTTGTGTTATATTTTGTTCTCACATTCGCACATTAGAGGAAAGTAATGTAATTTTTATTTTTAAAATCTACTGTATTGAAGATGAACAGAATTCAAACATGTTGATGGTGGCATATCTGCAGCAGAAGTAGTGTCTTGGACCCTTTGCATTTAAATATATACACTTGTATTTTCCTCTCTCAAGAAAAGATTTACCTAATAGACTTTTTTTCTTTGCTTACATCTGGGAGGAGCAATAGGACCAAAAAAATCCACATAGAAGGCGAAAATAAGAGTTCACAAAGTACATCATGTTCCAGGTGCCAGGAGTATTGTTGGGTTTAACGGTGCATTGGGATAGATTCTACTCAGTTAAAATACTTCAGAAGAAGATATCTAAATAGATTTGAGCTGCTAAAGAAAGTAAAGTTTAATATATTTGTAAGATGGGTGGGTTTTTTTGTTGTTTCTTTCTTGTTTTGATAGGGTTCTTTTCCGAACTGAGCACATAAGTGTGGACTCATTATTAAAATAAGGAATTATACCTCTGCATTTCTGTGTCAGATTCAGATTATTTCTCTGAGATACAGAGCTACAACTACTTTTAGAAGTGAGGTTCAGCAAAACTGTTGATAAGATAAAACAGAGTATGTTGATCTGTCGTGGTGGGCAAGGATGGTAGAGTGCCAAGGACCTTCCTAGGGAAGTATCTTTAGAAAGACACTCCTAGGTGCACAGGCGTGTCTTGCCTTCACCTTAGTGATCAGCGCTTTTGTGAGCGCTGGTGTGAGCAATGCAGATGGAATCTACGGGAGTGTTCATGTGGGGTTCCACCGAGATCTTTATTCTTCTCTTGTGAAGGGGTCCAGGGACAAAAACTGCCAACTGGGTTGGAGGGAGCTGGGATTATATAGGAAAGACAGGGGGTAGGGTAGAGCAACAGGGCCAGTCATCTGAGGGTTCAGGGGCAGAACAAATGGAAGGGGCCAGTAGGGTACAAAGTATTTACATATAACTGAGAAGCACTGTGGGAGAGATTTTTCTCTCAACAAGAGAGGAGGTCATCAAAGGGTTCTGTCTCCAGGGAGAATTAAGGGCTTTCCCTCCAGGGCAGGGTTATGGCCTCAACTGGGCCTTCTGCCTCCACAGTTCTACTTTCTGTGTTAATTAAAAAAGCTTCTCTCATTGTCTTCTTAGGAAAATGTAAAAAACAAGAGAACACACTAAAAATCACAACAAAAATCCATAAAACACCTTCAACTAAGGAAAGTGCCTACCCCTTGAGTCCCCACTGTCCAAGGAATTCAGTAAAACCATTCGAAAGCTTTTCTTCTGTCTTGATTTTCTGGACTTGCTGCTTTAGGAGCTGGATGCTCCTTGAGATGGACTCTGCATGTCATAAGAAGCTGAAACAGCAAGGACCCTCAAAGTCTTGACAGCCATATCCCTGGGCTAGTAGCCAAAAGTCAATGGCTGTTCTGTTTTGGAGAGTGGCATGTCTAGTCGCTTCTCCGTCCTTGAGGAGGTCACTAATGACTTTTGAAGTTATGTTGGCTTGCTTGCTAAGCCAGAATCCCATGTGATGAAGCTCACCAAGAGACTTTGCAGCCGCCAGCCACAGAAGAAATATGGAGACTGCAGTTCTGTTATCTTTTGGACAATTGATAACTTTGGAATCACATCTGTAATTGAAATGTGTGGGTGATTGTTTCTGGTGGACTGATTTGTTTTTTTGTTTCCAGTCTTGAAGTAAGGTTGTATTTGGGTTGATGGGAGTGAGCTGGTCATGTGTGCAAGAACCTCCTCTGGTACGAGAAGGGATTCCTGCCCAGGCTGATCTCTAGAGGAGGAACACACCCCAAGGAAGCGCTCTGGTGTAAAAGTTGTTAAAGGAGTTTGTTGGAAAGTGTTTTGGTAGTATAATTAGCCAAATTGTAAATCCTTTTTCTTTGGAGTCAGATCATTTATATAGTTAACTGATGGGTTCAAAAAGTATAAATCGATGCAATTACTGGCTTTGGATGACCCCAACAAATTCAATTCCTGTGATTCTTGTGGTGCATAGGGGCTGAATTGCTGAAGGTGAGCTGCCTGCTGAGGAGCATCCAGACCACTGTGATGACAGTGTCAAAATAGATCACTTTCATCTTGGATGGGAATGGAGCTTCTGTTACAGGTATAAACAGAAATTATTAGGTCTTAGGGGTAAGAGTATAATTTTTCTTTTTTCCATACCTTCTTGATTCCCTTCTTCTACCTCTTCTACCCTTTCTCAGATTCCCTTTTCCTTAAAATAAAAATATAAAAGGCAAGAGTGGTAAGTGGTGAGGAGTATAGGGGAGATCAGGAAAAATGAGGAAAAGAACTAGCATGGGAAGCTAAATATAAGGAGGGTAAGTATAAGGGTAAACAGGGTTTGGGAATAATGAGAGCTTTCTGAGGTATAACTGGGGCTAGGAGCAGTGGCTAGGGTGTGCCTTGTTGTCTTGGTTCTGAAGTAGGGTCTGTTTCAGAGTTGTGTTTTGTCTGCGACTTGGTGACGGGATGGTCTAATCTTTGTAGGAGCTGTGTTTGGCAGCATCTTCATCTCCAGGTATCTGTTCTTTGATCTTGAGGTCCTGTACTATTTGACTCAGGAGAACATTTATTAGTCTTGTTGGGAAGTGTTTGTTTGCCCTAAATACGGCTTGCTGTATTTCCCTGGGAGCCATTTTGGGCCAGATGGAGCTGACACACAGGCATACCTCCTCCCCCAGGAAATCAGTGGGAAAGGCCCTGCTATTGTTATTGTTGGGTCTCAAGATCTTTGATCAGCACCAGTGGCTTTTCATCAAGTTTAGCTCAGGCTGAATTCGAGAAGTGCTGGACTACAGGGGGAGATGGCTCAGAGAGAGAACAATTTAGGAAGTTATAATTATAGGGTTATAGAGACTCTTAATGGGAGACATGATCTCCACATTGATCACCACTGTTGATCAATGACCCATTTGATGGTACCATGGGTCCTCTTCACAACTGACTGCCCTGTGGGATTGCGGAATGCCTTTGTTGTGCTTAACCTCCCCACTGGTTGAAAAATCCTTTAATTTGCAGAAGGTATAAGTGGGCCCGTTGTCTGTTTTTTTTTTCCGTGGGCTCTCCCAGGGTGGCAAACACTAGGAGAAGATGCTTTATGGCATGTGCAACATCTTCGCCTGCATGGACCAAGGTAAACACCACACCTGAAAAGGTGTCCACTTATACATTGTGTACATTTTAGTCTTCCAAAGAATGGAAAGTGAGCAACGTCTGTCTGCCAAATTTGGCAGCAGTCCACGGCCTTTGCAGTTGACCTCAGAGCCCAGGGATGGTAACTGATAAGATTGACAATTTTGGCAGGTGGCCATGATGCCTCTGGCCTGATCTCGTGAAAGATGGAACATGCAAACGAGGGCTGGGAAGTTTTGATGGAAAAAGGTATGGGACATCTTTGCTTGGGCAAAGATGTTCAGCACGTTTGCTTACCAGCTGGCACAGCAAGTGCATCCACTCTCTTTTTCCCTTCCACAATGGCACCCGGGGGGTCAGTGTGTGACCTCACAGCCATTACATGAAATGGATGTTTCCTATTGAGATAAGATGAATTAATTTAGAAAGCATCTTATACAATTTTGGATTAAAAATTTCTTTTAAAAATTGGTGTTTTGAGCTCATGGCTAACCCTGCAACATATGCCAAATCAGTAACCACATTAATAAGTTCTTGAAACTTCCCAAAAGCTCTGACAACAGCTGCTAACTCTGCAAGTTGTGATGATTCTTCCACCATTTGGACATCAGCCTCCTACTTCTGTGTCCTGGGATATTTCCAAATCATTACTGACTTATCAGATGACCCTGAGCCATTGGCAGAAATGGCCAGAGCTTTAAGAGCTATTTTACTTTAAATAAATTTGGGCACCAAATTGAAATTTAAAGTAAATAATTTGTGACTTGGGTAGTGAATTGAAATTTGGCCTGGGTAGCTATCTAGAATGAACTGAAGGCTCTCACTGGATTGGAGCAAATGCTCCAAATCCTCAATTGCTGCCAGTTGCCCAGGTAAATGCATGTGAATTCACACCCTACAAGAGAGCAGGGGCAAGATCTGGATTTTTTTATTAATTATGACATTGATTCTCTAGGGGTGGTAATAGTCTGGTAGTTGATGGTGGGAGAGCACCCATTCAAGGATGATTAGGAAGTCCTTAGAGTAGGTGTCCCATTGAAAGATAAGGCCATGAAACCAGGGGACCTTACCTAAAATGGCCATGTTGAAGGGCAAGCTGGGCTCGCAGCAGTGGATTTGCCACGAACACAGGGCCTCCTGGATCTTGGAGATGGGCATTCAGATTTTGGGCACGAGGGTGCATAGTGAGTCCAGGTCCTTGCTGCCACAGAGAAGATTGAAAAGTTGTATGAGGTCCTCCATCGTTATTCTAGAAGGGGACGTACCCAGTTAATGGATCCACAGAGCCGGTGGAGATCTCACAGGGTCCTTGGATTGTCCCAGATGGCTAGTTGCTGGGGTACAACGGTCTTCTCATGGATCTGAACTCCAAGATTGGTCCAGGGGCTAGCACATTGGATCTTATTCTGCCAGATCTCAAAACCTGCCTCTTAAATGGTTTTAAGGGTTTTATTTAAAGTTACATCCAGGTATATTTTATTTGCTGCACAAACTAAAATATCATCCATGTAGTGCAGGATGACTGCCTCCTGATGGATGACAGAATGTGGGCAATGTACCACTGGCATATGGTTGGGGATGTTTTCATGCCTTGTGGAAGGACCAACCAGTAGTAATGTTTTAGAGGGGCCTGTCTGTTAGAGGAAGGAGCTGAGAATGAAAATCTGGGAGTGTCCTGAGGATGGAGGGGGATATTGAAGAAGCAATCTTTGACGTCAACAATTTCTAGTTTCCAGTCCCGAGGCAACATGGATGGTGAGGGCAAGCTGGGCTGCAGGAGACCCATGTCCACAAAAGCTTCATTAATTTTTATGAGGTTGTGAAGGAGTCTCCACCTGTCCTTGCCTGTTTTTTTCAAAACAAAGTTGGGAGTTTCAAGAGCTATTGGTTTCAGTGATGTGGCCCTTGGAAATCTGCTCCTCCATGAGGGCTTCTAAGGCATGCAATTTTTTGTTGGAAAGGGGCCACTGGTTGACCCATGCTGGATGATCTTGTTTCCAGGTGAGTCAAGGGATGGGGAGTGTTGCATGCTCTACAGTGGCCCCTGCTAAAAATCCCTATGTGAATACTAATGGAAGTCCTCCACTGGGACAAGAGGTCCCTGCCCCACAGGGTGATGGGGTCTTCACCACATAGGGCCAGCTGGTCACCATTTCACCCTCGGGATCTTCTACGACTATATTTTGCTTGCTTCTCATTGAGACTGCAACCCCTCCAATCCCAGATATCAGGCCAGCCACAGCCTGCAGTTCCCAGTTTGATGGCCACTCGGAGCAGGCGATGATGGTCACATCCAGCCCGGTGTCCATCATGCCTGACTGATGGAGTTTTTCCCCTTTGCAGAACAGGCCACACTCTTTGATGGGTTTATTTGAGCCCAAAATCTGTAGCCACATAACTGTAGGGTTGATGGGAACATGTTCTGAGTAGTTTTGAGGCAACAGAAAAGCTTGTGCAACTGGTGTGTACTGGGATAAGTAAAATGGTGGATCAGTACAGATGAGAGAGATGAATATTTTGTCCCCAGGATACACAGTCTGCACTTCAGGAATCATCTGAATTTGGTCTGGTCCATTGAGTTTGTCCTCAATAATTAAAATGTCCCAGGGACCATCCAATGGTCAATACTTTCCTGTTGGTTTTCAGTGGATGCAGTCATCCATGAAGTCAATGGATGCCCAGCTGCTGCCAGACTCCCAACTGAGTCGCTCTGTATGCTGGATCTGGTTGACATGTGCTGGAGCTGTTGGAGCTGGTCCTCAAAATGTTTATATATAACTGAGAAGGACTGTGGGAGTGATTTTTCTCTCATCTCAACAAGACAGAAGATCATCTAAGGGCTTTCCCTCCAGGGGAGAGTTATGGCTTCAACTGGGCCTTCTGCCCCGACATTGATCAAGCTTTTTTCTTTCATTTACTAAACTTTCTAGCAGAAAATCTTCATCCTCCTTTTACTTAAAAACCTTTGAAACCATATCCCACAATGGAAAATATTAGGCCTCCAGTTATTTGGAAGTTGTATTACTTGTTATGCATAGAATATATTCACACAGCTTTTTTTCTTTATTAAAATCTACATTAAATTAATTTATGTATTGTTTTCTTACCTATTAAATCTCTAACTATAATTAGGCAACTTGTGAACAAAAAGATCCTGCTATGATAATCATATCAAACTAATTTTATTTAGTTTGAATAACTAAATTCTGCTACTCTTTCTCTTTACATAACCTTTGTTATACATCAGTCCCAGAGAGTGTATCAAGAAAATAAATAATTTTGGTATAACTTCATCTTGCATAGATGATGGGCCAGAGGTCAAACTGTCCTACCATTTAAAAACATCGTTAAGAATTAATCCAATATTCTTGACTGGCAAAATATCAATCTTCCACTATTTTTGCAGTGGTGGCATTTAGCAAAATCAATACACTAAGATAAAAACACTTATTCACTCCTTTTCAGAAATTCATAAGCAATTAGGTCTATGGAAAAGATTTTTTGTGTGTGCATACAATTTTAGAGGTAAATAAATTACTACTTGTTTTGTAGGAAGCAATAAATATAGACTAATACCTAAAACTCACTGGCAAGCAAAGAGTTACCCTTTTGCAAGTACTTATAATTCTGCAGATGCTTCTAGCAATTAATCAGTTAGGCTTCAGAAGCGGGTGTGCACTGCTCCTTGTCAGCTTGTATGCCTGAGTTTCTTTCACAAATAAGTCCATAGTGAACTGAAGAATAGCACAATTCTATGCACAGTGTGGAATCACATCTAAGTGAGTGGCTCATTCATAAGAGCAGTTTCTACCTTTAGAAAAACATGTCTTAAGTGGGGTTTTCAGGCTTAGAAATTAGACACTGGTGCCAGTGAACTCCAAGATCTTATCTGGGTTGGTATCTACAATATAAGTGTTTCTCAGTAGCTGTTAGCTTCTAATAAAAGAATTTACTTTTGAATGCCAAACCAAATGCTATACCTTCATTACTTTCTTACACTATTAATTATTATCAAATGTAAAACATGTTGGAGGTTATTGACAAACAAGGACAGTAGCACAAAATTTTAAGTTTGGTGGTGATTTACTACCAAATATTTAAAGAAACTTAATAAAGTGAACAAAAAAAAAATTGTCTAGGTATTGAATTTGCCTTCAAGGATAGGCCAGAAAGGGGGATAGAGGAACTGCCTTTGATGTCAAAAAAACATTTGGCTGCAAAGAGCTGTCACTGGAAAACCATGATGAATGAATGGACAATTCTGGGTAAAATTTAGGGGCCAAGACAACTAAGGATACTTCATGGCTGGTGTTTACTACAGATTACCTGATTAAGGGGAATTGTTAACTAGAAACACCTTGCTTGCTGACTCTGTTCCTGCTGAAAGACTTCAATGAGCCTGACAGATTCTGGAAAAGAAACACAGCAAGATGTAAGCAGACCAGGGGATTCCTGGAGTATACTGAGGATAATTTTTTAATCCAGGTGATTGGAGGAGAGAAATTACTAGACTTGTTGCTTACCAACCCACACAAACTAATTAAACAGGTCAAGGTTGGTTGAGTCTGGGCTTAAACTATCATGACTTGCTGAAATTCACATTTGAAGTAAATGGGCAGGACACTGAATTTTCAAAGAATATCTTATCAATTGTTTAAGGACAGGGACCCCTTTTTAATTGGTCTCAAGATAAAAAGGGCTGAATAGTGCTTGCAGTTCTTTAGTGGGGTGGCTAACAGCTGGCCTGGAGGCCTCACAGTTACTAATGATCTAATTATAATTTTATAACTGAAATATAACTAATTATATAACTACCTTAATTGTGTAACTTGACCAGTCTGGGCTGTTGGGGATATGAGCAGCCATTGGCCAGTTAGCCAGGTGGCAACTAGCCAGGACTGACTATGTGGACTTCAAAATTATGTAAGGAGAACAGCCCTCAATAAAAGCTGTTTGTTATTGCATGAACCTCGCTTCGTGTGTTCAGTCATGTGTCTGTTTCTGAAACTGTGACATTTAAAAACTTTGTTCTTAAAGCACAAGAACTGTCATTCTCCTTCCCACATATTCAAAATGTAAGAATAAAACACAGGCAGAGGCAACAGTACGTATGTAGAGCAAGGAAAAGCAATAGCAGGGCAAGCTGGAGTTTAATCTGGCAAGAGATGCTAAGAGTAATAAGTGTTTTGGTCAGAAAATGACAATTAAAAAAACATATCTGATGAATAGAATATGACAACTCATGACAATTGACAGGGAGAAGGCTGAAATATTCCACAGTATTTTTTTTTCTGGTAGAATCTCTTCCCATATCTTAAGTTCCTCAACATCAAGGTAGGGACAGGACAACAAGCAAGTTCAGATTTGATGCCATGTGAGTCCCCTGAACATTCCAAGTACAAGTACATTCCAAAGTCTTGAGGAAGTTGTCTGATGTACTTGCCAAGGCACACTTTTGAAAAGTCATGAAAATCATATGAAATCTATTCTTTCTTGCTAATATGTAAAATAATCCTAGAAGAATCTAGAAAATCCACACAGTCTCAGTTCCTTGTTAGCAAAATAGCTTGTTTCTCTCTGTTTCTGTCTCGAACGGTAGAAAATAATTATTTAGAGCCCAGGAAGGAATTTGTACTTCACAACACTGGTCTGTATGCTTCTTAAATAGTTTCCCTAGTATAGTATAGTATAGTATAGTATAGTATAGTATAGTATAGTATAGTATAGTATAGTATAGTATAGTATAGTATAGTATAATATAGTATAGTATATCACATTGTATCACGTTGTATTATATTATTCCCTAAATATTTAAAGATTTGCTATAACTGAATCAAGAAATTAATAATAGGTTTTTCAGTAGATACTAAAACCTCTCTACAAGATAATCTCTTTTAATATATTTTTAAAAAGGAAAAATAAAAGTAAGAAATAGACAAATCTAATTACCTGCTTCAAGCTTATCTAGATTGAAATATTCCACATATTCCAGTCAAAGTGCTATGTTTGATTTTGCATTTGTCACACCCATTCAATGTTTCCTTCTGCTGCTTGGTAGAATCAGTGTTTCATTTGTGTCATACCTTTCTTCTCTCCTAAGGTTTAGTCATCCTGCAGCTGGACTATAGCTACTGTGATACAATGCCAACTTCAGGACCCTCAACTACTTCAAGACATCAGTGTATCCCAGAATTTATGAGCTGGCTGAGTGTCACAGCCCGAGGTGTCTCTTAATGCTTGAGATCACCTCAGGAGGACATGAAGGTGGTCTAAAATTCAGGTTTTCCCCGACGCCTGCCAATAAGAGACTGCAGGAGGCTGGTTTCTGAGGTTTTCAAGGTTGTTTATTGTTTCTTAACTCAGGAATTCTTTGCCCAGCTGACAGCAATCTGTCCAGCCGGGCATCCAGGGCGGAATCTGCCTGGCAGAGGCAGGACTTATCTTTTATACTCTAAATTACATGCTAGATATTTACAATTATTTTCCAATACACCACAACCTTATTGTAATGTCTAGTTTTGTCCTCATCCAATCGAAGGATGCCAAGGTGGCACTTCAAGATGGATGGCACGGAGAAGAAGGAGGAAGAAGCATACCACACCCCAAATCCTCCATCTTGACCACGAGCCCCTTAAGATAAACATTCTAGAAATCTACTTATTCTACATTCTAACAACCTAATTTACAGTCTATTTATTTTTGCAGCTTGCATTTCTTCTCTCAATGTTGGTAAATTATTCCAAGGAGCTAAATTCAGCCCCTGAGACACTTGGGTCTCATTTGAGGGTCTTTGAGAACCTGACCAGGGGGGTTTCAAAGCCTCCAGGAAAGCCAGGGGAACACTCTGGACTCCCACAGCTAAGGAACATCTGTTATAAAGAAGAATATGGTTTTGTGGTACCCAAATGACAGACAGATCACACCTAATACTGCAACTCCACTGAACAGTAAATAAAACTGGATCATTCTAGGATACAGGGTTTTAAAGATACATTGAACTAGCTGAAATTAAGTATTTTGTATTTCAAGACTATCAGTGCTCCCTCTTAATGGACACAAAGGACTGCAAAATTGCTTTGCATATCTTTGATGCCTCCAAATGTCTCTAGGATCCATACATTTTAGAAAGTATGTGAAAATAATTAATAACTTTATTATCCACTTGTTAAAATACATGCCTGAAAAAAATTTTAAAAAAATTTAATTTAATTAAAAAAAATTAAAAAAAGATATCATGATGGGCTTTCAAACAAAAAATGCATTTTGGAATGAATAAAGGGAAAAAAGGTGAGTTTCCTAGTTGTAAAAAGTGTACATTATTTTGAATTCTTTAAGGGAAAAAGTTATGTACTTCACAGCATGAAGAGCAACTCAATTTTTCCTACAGGAGAGGATACACCTATCACAGAGGTTATCTACTGAGAATTTTTCATCTATTCAAATGCAGATCATATTTTAAATATATTTAGTAGTTCAGCTTTTTTAATACATGACTGAAATGAAGGCTGCCATGCTAGTAAGTATGCAATAAGTTTCTGCAGAGAATATAAGGTATTTGAAATCCTTAAGATAAATGGGTCTACTGATAGGATAAAACTTTAATTTACCTTAGCATCTTCTTAAAATTGTTCTCAATTATTTTGCACACATAAATCATTGATACAGAAAATAAAAAAGAAAAAAAGACATATAAGGAAAGAAAAATATAGAATTAAAATAAGCATACAGGTTTGGAAGGGACTTAAATGTATATATGCAGATGGACTACATTAAAACAATATAATGAGGATTTGAACAAATATAATGATAGAAAGCAAAAAAGCCCAACAACAACAAAAAACCCTAAAACCCCACAAAAAACCAAACCAAACCAAACCAAACCAAACCAAACCAAACCAAATCAAACCAAACCAATCCCCAAAATCCACAAAAAACCCCAAAACAACTGTAAACATAAACAAAAACAATAAAGAAGCAGTAAAACATGTGCATTACCCTTTTTACATGTAATTGTCCTTTAAACTGATTAAATGGATTTAACATTTGTTTGGCGATCTCTTCAGAATTAATAAATTATTTTACTTATTTATGTCAAAATAAAGTATCTGGGATGATACTTCCAGGAAAAACAACTCTTACATACACATATGTACACATATGTATATGTATATATATATACATATATACACAGTACATTGTTGTCTTCAATATTTTTTGGTTTTTTGGATGGTGCAGAAGACATCCCATGGCCTGCTCCAGATGACACTGAAAGGCAGGGACTGTTCTACTCAGATTTGACAGGGGTGAGACAGATGTAGAAATGTGGTGTCATCAGTCTAGTTTGACTGCTGCTCTTACAACAAGCATGAAAATGTTGAATTTAGTAACAAAGGAAATGTTAATGCAAATTCAGCAGTCACATCAATTGTTGACACACTAAACTTAAATTTAATACAAAAATCTGGAGTTGTGTCCCTAGGCGCTACCTTTACAGAAGCAGGATTTTCCTCTGAATCAAAAGAATGAAAGAATGTGAAGAGATGAAGACCATGAGCAAATTGAAAGCTGTTTGTTGCTTCAGAGACTGAGGCAACAAAGGGGTGGTCATGGTTGAGTCGACTGCAAGCCCATGATAAACAGGAGTTTTTGGTGACAAAAACTTCTTGCTTCAGCTGCAGAACAAAGAAGGTTCCAGTCTGTTATCCTGCTGGGAGACTTCAACCACCCAGAAATCTGCTGGGAAAGTAGCACAATGTACTCTACAGACTCGAGGAGACTCATGGAATGCATGATAGGTAACTTCTTAAGCCAGGTAATAGCTTAATCAGAGTGGATGTGATACTGTGATACTGTTGGTCACCAACACCATGAGCTAATCAAGGACACCGAGACTGGCTGCATGGGCTCCAATGATCATGAGCTGGTAGAGTTTGCAGACCTGAGGGATATAGGTCAAGCAAATATTACTTTCTATCTTCTTTCTTCTCTTCAGTCAGGATTAAAAGCACAAGACATGGAATTTCATGTTTGGACTCATCTGTTTATTAATTCTTATTAATAGTACAGTGAGTGCTACAGCACTCCTAGTTAGCAACCTAAAAATGAAGAAATGGCAATATATCTCGTTCATTGCAAGGTCTTCTAAGGCTAAACAGTCCAATTAAAAGCTAACACCTATATTATTTTTACTTCTGACCCAATGATCAAACACCTGTGACTCACAGTGCAGTATTTTCTATTCAATTAAAAAGTTCTACCTAAACCCAAGAAGGACAAGAAAGAAGAAAAAACCTCCGCCCTAAAACCTCCATCTTTTCTTGCACCTATTAATTTATTCTAAAACCCCAAATTCCAAATCCTTCACCATGTGATATTACACACTTCTATTCAAACTAGATGCCAGTGATTCTAGTACTATCATTCAATTTTGGAGGCCTTCTCCAAGGCCTCAGATCAAAAGCAGTGCTCCTCTGGGGATCATTGCTCTGACAGCACAGAAAGTTCAAAACTCCCAGGCTTCAGGGTTCCAACAGGCAAAGAATTAAGTCAGGATCCTAAATTCAGGAATTGGACAGCAAAATTCCAGCTATCCAAAGAGATAGTCAGTGGGACCTCCTGAGAATCTAAAGCTACTCTCAGGGATAAAGGAAGAGAACAGACCTTGGAGATGCTTAAGGACCTCTACCAGTGTTACAAGAGTAACAGTGATCTGGAGACATAAGGAGTCAGGTAAAGGAAGGCAAGAGTCTGGCATGACTGAGTTGGGACCTGTTGGTCAAACTTTAGAGCAATAAGCAAATGTACAGGAGGTAGAAGCAAGGACAGGTATCCCAGCAAGAGTGTTGAGGTGATGTTTGGTTGTGTACGGATGGAATGAGGAAGCCCAAGAAGGAGCTGCAGCTGAACTTGACAAGGAATATAAATAACAAGAAGAGTTTCTACAGGTAGGTTAGGCAGAAAAGGAAGATCAAAGAAGGTGTACACCCACCCATGACCAACTTCCAAAAAAGAAGGCTGTCAAACTGGGAACAATAGATGAGAAGGCTGAGGTACTCAGCAACGTTTTTTGCCTCAGTCTTCAACAGCAACTTCTCTTCCCATACTTCTTGAATGGGTGGATTGCAAGACAAGAAGTGAGGGAACAAAATCCTTCCCACTGGAAGTGGCCACCTGAGGAAGCTGATGGCACATGCATATGTAGGACCTGATGAGATGCATCCTAGAATCCTAATGGAACTGACTAATGTACTTGCCAAGCCACTCACCATGATATTTGGAAATTTATGCAATCAGGTGAAATTCTAGTTGATTGTAAAAGGGAAAATTTGTACCTACCTTTGAAAAGGATAGAAAGGGAAACCCCAGGAAGCTACCAACCTGTTAACCTCAGCTCTCTGCCTGGGAAGATCATAAAGAGATCCTTCTAGAAACTGTACTAAAGCACATGGAGAAGAAGGAAGTAATTTAGGACAGTCAGCATGGCTTCACCAAGGTGAAGTCCTGCCTAAACAACCTAGTCACCTTCTATAATGAAATTACTATTTCAGTGAACAAGGAAAGGGCTGTAGACTTCTGTAAGGTATTTTATGTGGTCCTACACAACACTCTGTCTAAGTCAAAGGAAGAATTTGAGAGCTGGACTGTTCAGTGGATAAGGTATTGACTACACAGTCACATCCATGTGGTGGTGCTTAATAACAGTTTTGGTGGGCCTTGTGACAAGTGGTGACCCTCAGGTGTCTGTACTGGGAGAAATTGTTATTAATTTCTTCATTAATGACAGAGATTAAGACACTGAGTCTCCACTCATCAAGTTTACAGACAACACCAAGCTGACTTGACACTCCTGAGGTTCAAGCTGCCATCCAGAATGCCTTGGACAAGCCCAAGAAGTGGCCCTTGGGAACCTCACGAGGTTTTACATGGCCAGGTGCTGGTACTGCACCTGAGTCAGGGCAACCTCTGGTGCCAGCCCAGGCTGGGGATGAACAGACCCCGCCCAGCCCTGCCCAGAAGGATCTGGGGGTGCTGGGGGTGAGAGCTGGACATGAGCCAGCCATGGGCACTCCCAGCCCAGACAGCCAAGAGTGTCCTGGGCTGCATCCAGAGCCCTGTGGGCAGTAGGGGAGGGAGGTGATTCTCTACCCCACTCTGGTGAGATCCCATCTGCAGAGCTGCATCCAGCACTGGGGCCCAGTACAGGAAAGACATGGAGCTGCTGGAATAAGTTAGGAAGAGACCCACAAAGATGATTAGAGGGACAGAGCACTTCTCCTTTGAAGAAAGACTAAGAGAGTTGGGGTTGTTCAGCCCAAAAAAAAAAAGGGTCTTGGTTGACCTTATGTCCAGGTGTCTGCCAATAAAAGCAGGAATTTCTCTTTGAAATGGAGAATGTAAACTCCCTTCCTCCAAATTACTATTATAATTTTGAAATTAAGGGGCTTTCAGGCAAAGATATAGGAATTAGGAATAAAAATTCTTTACTAGGAAAATTAAAATAGAAATACAGTATTACAAAGAACAATCCCAAAACACTGACAGAGTCAGAATACAATCTGACACCCTGTCAGGGTGTTGATAGCAGTCCCATTAAATGGTGGCTGCAGTCCTGTTGCAGTGGCAGATGTGGTTCAGCTGAAGCAGTGGTCCTGTAGAAAGGTGCAGTTTTACTCTGAAGGTCCAGGGATGATGTGGAAAGGTCCGGTGTTCCTCTGGAATCCAGTGGAAAGACGAATAACTTGCTGTCCAAAATCTCAGTTTTTTATCTAAGTAGGAAAGACTTGGCTCCTCCCCCTGACTGGAGCATCTCCCAGTGGGATGATGTAATTTTATCAGTCATACAGTGGGACTTAATGGTCCATTAGCAGATGATATCTTCCTGGAGGGAGGATGGGTTGTGGAAAAGATAAAGATTATTGTTTCACCTAGTCTTAAAGATGGCCCATTAGCAGATAGCATGTGCCACGGAGATAAGGAAATCCCTCCCCCACCTGGCTTCAACAGATGGTGATAGAATACACATTTCTGGCCACATCAACTCAACACACCTTAGAGCAGCATTGAAGCACCTGAAGGGGCCCTGAAAGGACACTAGAGAAATACTTTAAAAGGGCATGTAGGGCTAGGACAAAGGAAGGATAGCTGTAAACTCAAAGAGAGTAGATTTACTCTTTGCTTGCTGTTCTGTCTGTATTTTTCTTGACATTTAGACAGTCCTGGACCTCTATACCATTATAATGTTTAATTTTATAATAGTTGTTGATAATCACAGTTGTGTTTGGACCTTCTTACTCCAAACCCAACCAGTATTCTTTTTACTGCTCATTCTCTAAATGTCCCTTTGTTGGAATAACTATTAAACTTGTGAGTAAGAAGTAGTGAGATACTCTAGGATGTCCTGAAAAAAATCCATTGACTTTGATAATTCCTAATTCTGATATGTGATGATTATGCTTAACAAATATTAAAAATTTAATGTAATAGATTTTTCTAATGCTTTACCCAGTCACACTGTCATAACTTCTTACATTCTACTTGGAAAAATATTAAATTGCTTAATTTATATTTAACTATCATTTATATATATAATATATATAGACATATATATATATATATATAACTATTTATTTAACTATTTAACTATTTAACTATAAGAAGCATTTCCTAGTACTCAAATATTTTAATTTTCCAGTTGCTCGAAAACTAATAAACTCCCTCTCATGCTTACAGTACATCTTGACTGCAATTAAAATTTCTAGGTCTCTCCCTTATTTTCATGGTTAATTTATACATATTTATCCTTCTGAATTTTGTTTCCTTTATGCTACTTTCTCCACCCTGATGATAATTTTATGTTGTTTGCTAACCTTCTTAGAGTTTAATTGCCCTCTCTTATAATGAGATATCTAGGGTTGAAAAGATCTCCAGTAGTCAAGAGAGTTGACTTACAGTACTATTCCAGGTCGTGTTGTACTCTTTTTGAATATTACACACCAAGCATCAAATATTACACTAAAGCATCAAAGTTTTAAAAGAATATTAAAAGAATTTTAGAAGAATATTGCAGAAGAGCCAAAGCAAAGAAAGTTTGAAAGAATCGTGTTTATCCTTGAATTGCAAATCTGTGAAGCTCGAAATTGAATGGCTAATTCAAGCTACTGTTCTGTGTCCTTGCAACAGAGCATTTTCCATTAACATACATCCCATCATGTTCGCAACCTACCTGAAGAGATCTGCCACACAGTGAAATTTCTGCAAAGTAGCAAAGGAGTCATTATTTCTGTCAAGTTTGTGACTTCATTTTGAGAGTTTTCTGGCAGATCTTTTTCCCGTAAGTCAATACACAATTAGTTAGTAAAAAGAATCATCTGATCCTGGAAAAAAGAATCATCTGATCCTGGAAAAATTATGCAATAATTTACTAAATTCTAGACAGAGAAGATAATGCTTTTTACAGAAATGATGATGTCACAATCTTTTCAACCATGATTTCCATCTATCTTCATTATATATATTTGCTTTCAATTGGAAACTAAAAATTGACTAGCAGAAATATAAATGAGAGTGGCTAGTAAAATCAGTTATGCCATGCTATTTGATTAAGAAACTAGCTTTTGAACTGCTGGTGCAGACATCTTTCTGTTTAAATCAGGAGTGATAACTTCAAACTTTTGTTTCCAAATTATATTAAAAATATTTTTCTTCAATTGTGTGTCTGAAAATGTAGTTAAACACCCTTCAGAAAAACAGTTTTATTTTGGTATGTATGTACAAAATATCATCTATTTATAAAACATTTTTCATTTGTGTGGATGAATTCATCCCTACTTGCATTTGCATTGTTATATATTTACTATGTATAGATTTGTGTAGGAGAGACATACCTACAAAAAGACAAGCAAAGAGAAATGAGAATATGAGATAAGAAAGCAAGGATTCACATCTCTCTATCTTTTATAAATTATTTTATAACAATAAATTTAAAAATAAAATAATTTGGGGTGGGGTTTATTTTTATTTTTCTGATTTTACTTTTATTTTTATTTGAAGTGCCATCATCTGTGCTGTGGAATGTTTTCTAGAACTGTCTATGAATGTAAAAATCTTTGAGATTTGGAGTTCTTCATTCTACTTTTTATTCTGCCTTCTTCTTTCTATCATCTGCACATCATCAAAAAAGTACAGGTATCCCCTATTTGTCTGATTTTGATCCATGTATTTATTTTTAGTGTGAAGAACGACTCCTACTTTCTTAGGTCATCTTTGTTTAACTGAATATATCACAATGTATTTAAAATACCCAAAATTAAATTAAGTTAAATTAATTTAATTAATTAAATTAAAATACCCAAAAAATCTTTTCCAACATCATTCTTTCAGAATATTTTTTTTCTTGCTATTATTGTTCTATTAAAAAAATGAACTGATAAGCTTTCCCTAAAATACCAAATTTTATTTTTATAAAATCTAGTTTAAGGTAAATACTAAATCATAATTTTTAAGTCTGGTGAATTACATCAGTCATTTATATTTTATCAGATTTAAATTTTGAATTTTGGAGATAGTGGGGATAAATATGTTTTAGGAACTAAAATCAGAACACAGTATTTATTTCTCAATTTGAAATCAAAAGAGAATTGCAATTAAAGTCTTTCAGGGCAGAAATCTAATTAAATACATGTTCTACATTTCTTAGTCATTAGTGCAAACTCTGTAAATTAGAAAAACTAAAAAGGAAGAAAAAAGACATAGTTTCCAAGGTTGGATAATACTTCATGTTGCAAATGGTGCATGTGTAAGACTTTTATGAGGCATTTAATACAGCTGGATCCTACTGTTCCATCTGATCATTACCAGCTAAATAAAGGATTTTAAGACTGACTACTTAATTAGCACTATCCACTTCATGATGAGATGCCAGCCTACCAGCAGCAAATGAGTTGTGAAGATGATATTCAAATAAAACTATTAGGTTATCTCATAAAGTTTTGAGGCTGACATTTAGGCAGGTTCTCACGATCATAAAACCTCTGAAGACACATAGGCAGAGCACACAGAGTGTGATCTAACCATGCAATATATATGAAAACCAAAAATTGTTTTGGGAAATATTATGATCCACCTCAAGGTGTATTGAACACATATTAGTACTTAAATATAAAAGAAAATTTAACTAACCGTATATTAAGTTATTAAGCTACCCACATTAAGTTGTTCGATATGGAGTGTACCAAGATGTGTCACAGTTTCCTTATATACACTTCACAGAATAAATTGTAGAATCATAGAATTGCTTGGGTTGGAAGGGACCTTAGTGATTATCTCTTTCCAACTCCCCTGCCATGGGCAGGGACACCTTTCATTAGACCAGGCTGCTCAGATCCCCATCCAGTTTGACCGTAAACACTACCAGGGATGGGGCATCCCCAGCTTCTCTGGACAACCTAGTCCAGCGCCTCACCATTCTCATGGTAAAGAATTTCTCCCTAGAATTTGAGTCTATCCTCTTTCAGTTTAAAGCAATTGTCCTTTGTCCTATCACTGCATACCCTTCTGAGAAGTCCTTCTTCAGCTTTCATGGAGGCCCTCTTTAGGTATTTTATTCTCCTTCAAGACTGTTTTTGAGCTTGGGGTTGCCCAAGCTGAGTTCAAAATTTTGCCCTTGTCCTTGTTGAACTTCCTAAGGTTCAAATGGGGCAGCCTGCCACGCCTATCAAGATCCCTTTTCTTCACATTCCTTCCTTCCAGCATGTGGATTGCACCATACTGCTTGTTGTTCTCAGTAAACTTGTTCAGAGTGCACTGATCCCACTGTCCATGTCACTGAAAAAGAAGTTAAAAGAGCCACTCCTAATATCAAACCCTGAGGAATACCACTTACCATGGATCTCCACTTGGACACTGAACCATTGACAACAGCTCTCTAAGTGCAACCATCCAGGCAATTCTTTATCCACTAAGTGGTCCATCTGTCAAATCCATGCTTCTCCAGTGTAGAGATAAGGATATCATATCCTTACTCGTGCTTGCAAGAATCATCAATCCTGAAATCAGTTTTATGGGGTACCTCAGCCCAACCATGGGTCCATCCCCTGGCCCAGTTGTGCTGCCTAATAGTCAGCGTGGAGCTTGGGATCCTGAGTTCCATTCCAGGATGGCTACAAGAGAATGCCGACTAATTTTATTATCTCAACATCAAAGGAAACCTCATTCCCTTGCAAAGGAATCTGTTCTGCCTCTGACATTTTCCTTCAGCCAGTTTAATCTCTTCTTGCAGCTTGGCCTTCTTACTGTCAGGTCACTTGTGCCAGATCACAAATTCCCACAACTGAGTATGTACAATTAGAATTTCCTTTTCAGTCTTCCTGAAGGGTGTTACAAGTGTTTAGCACATTACATATTTTCAAAAAAAGAGCAGTCTGACAAATCAGGAGCATGGTGTTTGATGATTTTTGAAGAGATTTGTGCAAAATTCACAGAAGCTGAAGAACATCAGTATAAATACCTCTAAAGTAATGGAAATGCCTAACTGACTTTGAAAAATCCCTCTGTAGCACAATTTACTTCAGGTAAACAAATGTTTTGCCAGAGTTAGAACAGCATCTTGCTTCACTATGGCTGGCAAAGGATGCGCAGTTCTCATGAACTTGGAGCACTGATCATGAAGTTAACACATGAATAGTGTGTAGCTTTTCCAAGACTCATTTATCAGGGAACAAAGAAAGTTATGGGCACAAGGAGTCTTGTGGATACTTCTCCCTTTGCATGCAATTCAACTATGAGCCACTTTATTCTGCAAATATTCCTGCCTAAGTGAGGATTTGATCTCTCTCTTGTAGGCAGTGTGGCTGCAGGGTGGTATTCTCCCATGAAGTTAGGATGCTTCTCAGGGTTCTCTTCCAGGTGAAGAGACTTTTTAACAATGACAGATTTTTGGATGAGTCCAGTTTGAAATCTCTCTCTATTGTAACTGTACTGCATTCCAGGTGGTTCACCCTTTGAGTAGGGCATGCCTTTTGAGACAGGAGATTCCTTACTTGAATTTAAGAGATTCTTCCATGCTCAAGAAAGAGAGATCCTTGGTGACTGTCAACATATTTAATTTATGCTAAAGAAATCTATTCAGTTGATATTAACTATTTTAAACCTTGTATAGATAACTCCTTAAATGTAAACCATTGTGCAAATCTATATATTTGTAATAAGGCACTGAAACATTTTCCAAATGCAATACTTAAAAAATAATTTTTTAGACATTGCTTGCAGTACTGTTCCGTATTTCAGGCTGTCTCTACTGCCTCAGTATTTTCTGAGTTGTTTTTTTTTTTAATACTGTCAGATAGGTAAATAGATAGATAGATAGATAGATAGATAGATAGATAGATAGATAGATAGATTAGATAGACAGGCAGACAGACAGACAAATGAGCTTGAGTTGAAAATTCATGAGTATTTCAGAAAGTTTCCACTTGAAAAATCAGCATAAATTCTGCTTGAATCAGGTGCTATTAATGATTTTCCTTTTTCAGTTTTCTGGTCTCATTTATCATTAAATAATGAGTGTTATCAATAATGAGTGTTATTGTACCTGTACAATAATCTACAGCCTGAAAACACCTTCACTTCAAGATTATTTTATTGTGTGATTCTGATCACTTTACAGAATTCCATTTGTAAGTTTCTGCAGACACTCTTGTTCTTTGTACTACCATTCAAAGCATTGGTCACCAAAACAGTGTAACTGTAGCTATCCATTTAGGCAAAAATCACTCAGGTAGTACAGATTTCATGAAGACTAAAAAAAATTCAGTGGGCCTGAATTTTGTGTAGCCACGTTTCTTTCTAGTTTTACTCCAACTCCTGCAACTTAATTGATGCATTTATTAAGATTAGCCTAGTAGTGGACAGTTTATTTTGAATGAGAGTTCTTCAATGAATCCAATATTCAGGCCAGAATGCTTCTGAATATTTTGTTCTCTTACCTCAGATTTGCAAAATAAACAGTGAATATCTGTTAATGTGTATTTAAACTGCACATTTGATACTTACTGAAAAATAAGCGGCAAGGTGAATGAAACAGTGGATACATTTCTGAGGAATGAAGTCAGTAGATTGCAAGTGACAGGTTCAATTACTGGTCTGTGGACCAGTGACACATCTGCCTTAAACTCTGAGAAATGGGCAGTGAAAAAGGGATGAAAAACTCTTAAAGATTTGGAGAAAATATGTAACCATCCGGGCAGAAAATTAGCAATTACATTTTGTGCCATCAGTAATAAGTATTTCAACAAAGATCTTAGGTTAACGTCAGAGCATGTGACAGTATATCAACCATTACACCTGTGTTCAATCAGCAATCACATCCCTTAGAGTGATATTGAGCTGCTTAGTTCAAATGTAACTTGTTCAGTGATAAGTAAGATGGCTGACATCTGCTACAAAAGTATTCAAAAGCAATTTATTTCATAGTCTTGATGGCGACTGTTGAAAGATTTTATTCCATTTTTTTAAACATATACATTGATAATTTACCTTTTCAGGCTCTTGTTCTGGAGTCCCATCCTATTCTGCTCCAAACACACACTGTCACATATGCCCCTCATAAACCACTACAAATACATAATCAATTTACACATGCAAGCAATATATTTGCTAGTAATAACTGTGCAAGTGAGAAATCAACCTACTGAATGTAGAAAAATGGAACTGTCTTTTCACCTCATTATGAAATCCAACATTATTAAAGGGAAGCTAAGTTCATTATCATTATTGAAAGAATAAAATTTAGTGTCAAAAGCCAATTCTAAACTATCTGATCAATGTAAAATAAGATTGTTTTATAAATTCTAAAAACATTCATCTGTTTTTACTTTTTAAGATAAGTATTTTTAAAGGGAATTTGAAAACCTGCTGAGAATATTTTAATCAGTTTCATTAGAAATGAGAATATTTTCACTACTTCTCACCACAAAAAAATTCTACCTGTACTAAGGTACGTCCTACCTATGCTAAGGACAGAAATAGGTTTTTTCATGCTGGCTGGTTTTCAACATTGTTTGGGTGTTCTTTTTTAGATTTGTTGGGTTGTCTTTCTTACAGTATTTTGGATGTATTTTGATGTGTATTTTGGATTTTTTTTTTTAAATTAGTTCATACTCTTAATGTCTTTCAGCACATGTTCTTATTGCTGGCAGAAGTGAGTTTGTAGCTTTTGTCATCGTACCAGGCTAAATCTAAAACACACTTATTACTACATCCATAGCACAGAGGCAATTCCAGCTATTTGTCTATGGGACTTGGAGCGCTACTCAGGTATGCCGAGCTTCACACCATTACAGTTTCATTGAAAATAACCTTGCATTGAAACATCATTAAAGCATGTGGTGCTTAGCATCAGTATATTGCTCTCCAAACACATCTGAGTTTGTTTGGGATAAACTAGGGATCACAGAAAGGGAAAAGAAACGAGTAATGAAAAATAGCCTAAAACAAACAAAAAAATGTAAGCCATGAAATGTATGGAATGCATTTATTTCACAGAGAGATGTAAAACACTCCAATCAGCAATCCTAATCCCAGTATTTAGGTTGCTCTTAGATTGCTCCACAGGAAATGTTTTTACACACACACACACACACACACACACACACACACCCCAGCCCCACACACACACCTGCACACACACCTCTCCTTTAATTTTGAGGAAATATAAGAATTCTAAATGTTCTTTTCCTGTTCAGGTGTAGCAGATAAAATTAAATTATATGTGAGATATTTCTTCATTTGACTTGTACAGACCCCTGTTGTCATGGCGTGTGTGAAGCCACAAACCAACAACAGTAGCAAAAATATCTTTTTTTGCTAGTATAGCAATCCAGAACTGAATTATGTCCCTCAAAAAGCTGAGTGTGTTTTGACAAATATAGCTATGTCTCTCCCTTTATAAAGGAAATCTGGATTTAAAAAAAAATTTGTTTATTTTTGTGTCTAATTGGCTATCTCTACTTTTGTTTGCAAATGCTACATTGATCAACCCTCTAAGAAAAAAGTTTCCCACATGAACATTGTGATTTTTATAATAAATAACTATTTTATACATTTGTATTGAAGCAAAAAAGGAACTGATTTTTGAACTAGTTAAAGCATACAATAACAACAGGCAAAGAATTTTGGAGATAAATGCTTTGGCTTTTATACGCATTATCTTTCTGGCATTGTATTCAACTAAAATTACATTTATATTAAAATATGTGAATACAAAATGACAGAAACTGTGATCCTTTGAAAAAAATTTTTAAAAATCACTTTTTCTAAGCTTATCTTATTTGCTTTTCAGCTTTAGTTTGTTTTAGAAACATAAAAATGATAGGTTTTCAATATCTCAATTTGTAGTATGTAGCAACTGCAAGAGAAATGCTGGCTAGAGAAAGTAGGTTGATGTCTATCAGCACTAGGATATTCTCTGTAAGAGGTGGGAAGCAGTGGTTGGATGAGATCCACTATTGGTGGCTTAATTCCCAAAATACCATGACATTAGCCTTGAGGCTTCTCCACCTGATGACATCTTTCTGCACGACATCTGTCACACAGAAATTTGCTTTAAGGACCTATGAATTTCTATTGCCTTGCTGATTTTACCTGGCTTGTTGCTACATGTCTGTGTGGTGAGAAGGTGCAGATGAGGGGAGCATTTTACCACCACAGTTTTATAGGTTACACCTTTCCACTAGAAATTGGCAGTTACAAAAAGTCACTTTCTTTTTGTACTATTTCAGCAGCTCAAAAGAAGTGGTACCAGAGACGATGATGCCATTCACTATTTCATACAAAATCTTTCTTTGTACATAGTCAATTATCCAGTTTTCTTTTTCTAGATTCACAAAAGTGAATCTACTAAACTGTTTCAAGTCAGATTTCAGGTTTAGGACTCATTCAATCTTTTAAACCCTCTCCTGGTTGGAAGAGGACTAAAGAAGTAGGTGCAACCTTCCTTTCCATTTTATCCATTCTTACTATTCTGTGCCAAGGTTAGAAGAAATTAAACTGTAGGTGTTCATATTTCTTCCTAGACACATATTGTCGCCTATTATTATACTTTAGTGCTTTGTGGAACTTTTGAAGTAATTTAGTTTTCTTATGGGAAAAAAACATTTATCCAAAAGAGAATATTGAATTAAATAGCATTTGAAGAAACTGACTAAAGCATTACATATCAAATTGATAGTTAGTTCCCTTTGCATGCATCAAAGACTGGAATAGCTGCCTCCTTTGTCTGCAGAGCAAGTAGTTTTTAACTTAAATTAAAAGGATGAAGAGAAAAGGTAGAAATCCATTAAAATCCTCATATTCTCTAAAAATTTATTTTTATGTGCAAAAATTTGGTTGTATAATGGCATTAACATTATATAGGTTGCTATTTAATTACCAGCAAAATGCTAGTGTGTTGCACAATGCACTTTTGATATAAGCACAACCCTCTGAAAACCTACAGCAGTTCTCTCTGGTAAACTGAGTTGATGACATTTGTTTTCTTCTGGGTGCCAGCCTCTGTTTCCCAGGGCAGCTAATACTAAGAGTCAACATTCCAGCCCTTTTCAGTGCATCACCTTGCACACAGATGACCCTGAATGTGCTGAATCTTCTTCTGTTCCTCTCTGTAAGTTCCATAAGAGTCCATGTTTCAACTTAATTTCAGCTCATCTCAAAGCAGTTTCTCTAATGCAATAAACTTTTTTTATAAAGCACAAATGGTCTTCTGCCTGAAATTTTTCTCAATCATCAAATGATCTTCCCACTCTCACTCCCACCATTCATAACTGTGGTAGTAAGACTTCTAGATGTGGATAAAACCTTGGCTATTTACAGCCAGATGACCAAGTTCTCACTTGATTAAACATATATGAGTATGTGACATAGAATAACACATGTGTCATTTCATCTCTCCACTGTTGAAAAACCTGACAGTCTGATTCCAGTGTTTCTATAGAAGTCAGTGGGTATGGAATTGTGACCCATCAGTAAGTGATTTATAAGCCTATTACAGCTTTTGCTAAGATGTTTGTGATGCCTAGATAACGAGTAATAATGGAACAGAAGGATAGAAAAACCACAATTAATGCAGTGCACCAAAATCTCGCTTCAGCATGGAAAAATAAAACTAAAACTGACAGCATGAATCAGATTTGTACAAGCATGAATAGCTGTTTAGCCCTCTTGTAATACAGGTAAGAGATATGGATCTGTAATATATTTTAAAACTTGTTGTTCCATATGACTGTATCAATGCATTTCTTTCTTCTATCAGACTTCATTTTCTGGAATCAAAGATGACAATTCCAAAATATCCAGGTTAATAGTACAGTATGTTTTGTTAAACAGTATGCTCTTTATTCTGTTTTTATTTAACTTTCTATTAAATAAGACCGTAGGATATATTCTGCTTAGAGAATATATTCAGATTTTAGGGGATTGGTCTGCAAAACCAGTTTAGATCCACAAGAAGAACACACAGGGAACTGTGGTTTCTGAGTTGTGTGCAAATGCTCTCCATGAGAACAGACAAGGATTGAAACATACAATTTTCCTTTATTCTTGATTGAAAAATCATAGATTGATAAAACACTTTGGTTGGAAGGGACTTTAAAGGTCAGCAAGATCTGGGTCCCTGGGACACCCTCCACTAAACCACAATGGTAAGAGCCCCATCCAGCCCGGCCATGAACACTTCCAGTGATGGGGCATCTACATCTCTGGACAATTTATCAGTGCCAGGACCTTACCGCTGCCATAATAAAGAATCTTTTTTTCCTAATATTCAATCTAAACCTACTCTCTTTCACTTTAAAACCATTCCTCCTTTTTCTATCACTACATGCTCTTGCCATAAGCCCCCCTCTATCTGTCTTGTAGTCCTCCTTCAGGTACTGCAAGGTTGTTCTAAGGTTTCCCCAGAGCCCTCTTGCCTCTAGGCTTAACAAAGCCTAAATTCACAGCCTGTTATCATAGCAGAGGTGCTCCAGCACCTCCTGGTTATCTTCTTGGCCTTTCTCTGGATTAGGTCCGGCAGATCCATGTCCTTCTAATGTTGGAGAACTCAGAGCAGTGTGCAGTATTGTGAAAAGACAGATTCGATCTAGGCAATTTTACAATAAATAAAGATAAAACATGGACTTCTTAGCGGGAAATATCTAAATATATATTTTTCCGTATTTATACTTTTCCCTGACAAATAACTTCAAGCATGTGCTGGTTTTGCATGAAAGTCACCTAGAAAAAAGGCGCACACACACAGAGGCTTTTCTCTGTGAGAACTTTATCTTACATTGATAAGATCAATTAGAAGCTGATTTAATAATTGACAGCTTGAGAAACCAATTAAAAAAGCTACTTCGCCTCCATGAATCACATTGGTAAAAGCAAGAAAATGTCAAAAACGTTTCTGGCTGTCGAGCAAATAACACTGGCCTAGCCTTGCCCTGCCTGGCCTGGCTCCCTCCCATGCTGCCCAGCTGGGCAGAGGTGGGCTCGGGAGCCGCCAGGCCCCCCCGTTTTCAACTAAGGGCCCTGATGGCCAAGGGAAAGAAAAACCTTTTCTAAGATCCTAGCTTTCTCCAGCGTAGCCACAGCTCAGCCAGGGCCCTGCTGACGTCTTGGAAGAAGCTGTGGGCAGGTGAATCCCCCCAGCTGCCCACGTGGCTTGGGGGAAATGCAGCTGGGCTCTGTTTCAGCTGAGCCCCCCACACATCTGCTCGCTGGGTTTGCAGTTTCATTCCAGCCTCCCCCAGCAAGGCCTGCGCAGCCTAAAAATCCTAGCACGGCTCCAGCATGGCCTGGCCCAGCTCTCAGCACCTTCTGTGTGAAATCTCAACCCTTCCAATGCTCGAATTAAACTCGTAAACCTCCTTTCCTCCCTTCAATGAGAGGAATAAAGCCAAAAGTATACTGAAGTTAGTGAAGTAAAAGCCAAGTTTCCAGATGGGAGAGAATTGAAGAAACGCCACGAAAGTTGACTGAAAAATCATTTTGTAAACTATAAGGTGGACTGTACTGCATTAAAAATTTCTATAAATCCTGAAAGAGCAGGGAAATTGAAGCGTTTTGGAAAAAAATTGCTTTGCCCCAAAAGAAAAGGGAATTTTCATTCTTGAAAATAAAATATGAACAGAGAAATTTAAAGAAAAAAGAAATTAAGAAAATTTTGCTTTTAAAAAGCTTACCCTTAGAAGTAATACCACATGTCAGGCACCAATAAATATTTGTTGTGGTTTAGGGCAAATTTGGGAGGAAATTTTTGAATGGGGGTTTTTAATTTGTTTGGAGAAAAAATATTTCTTTAGAGAGAAGTGGGAAAAAAAACCTGTTTATTTAACTGACAAAGTACTTTTTAGCACAAAATTGAACAATATTAAACAGTAAAACTTTTTGCTGCTTTGAACAGATGACAGATTTAGAAGAGGTTTTTTTATGGGTTGTAGCTCAGATTACTCAGTTTGTTTTTAGCTTTTATGGCCTGAAAAATGTCGTGGCCCAGGTTAGGCCTGGTGGGTTACAGGTATGAGTTTTTGGTGTTTTTCTGGGTTTCCAGTTTAGAGGAGGTTTGAATAATTTTAAGAAAAAGGGAAAGAAAATGTCCAGGGGTCTTTTTTGCTTCAGCTAGCTAGAAAAACTAACTAAAAGCAAAAAGAAGCTTTTTTTCTCTGTTTACAACAGACAAGATGGTCTGTGTGAAGAATGCGGGGGATCAAGTGCAGTTTTTGATAACGAACTCTGCAGTGTTTTTCCTTCTTTTCACTTTTGGAAGTAGTCTTAAAGCTGCAGAACTCCATATTTAACACTAACATGATTTGGGGATATAAGCATAATAAAGCCACCTCAAGCATATATCATACACATATATACGCATATATGTGTACACGCACTTGCTCCCTCTCATTCTTCACACAGACCATGTTGTCTGCAGTGGACAGCAAAGAAAAAGCTTCTTTTTGTTTTTAGTTAGTTTTTCCAGCTAGCTGAAGCAAAGAAGTCCCCTGGATGGCTTTTTGTCCCTTTTTCTTAAAAATATTCAAACCTGAAAACCTAGAAAAGCACCAGAAACTTATACCTGTAACCCACCAGGCCTAATCTGGGCAGTGACATTTCCCAGGCCGTAAAAACCAAAAACAGACTAAGTCAAGCTGCAACCCGCAAAAAAACTCTTCTACATCTGTCAACTGTTCAAAGCGGCATAAAGTTTTACTGCTTAATATTGTTCAATTTTGTGCTAAAAAGTACTTTGTCAGTTAAATAAGCAGGTTTTTTTTCCCCACTTCTCTCTAAAGAAATATTTTTTCTCCAAACAAATTAAAAACTCTCATTCAAAAATTTCCTCCCAAATTTGCCCTAAACCAGGACAAAACATCATTCTAAGAAATTCACAGGATTTTGCTACATATCTTGGCAACTACCTTCATGACATATATTACCAATTTCTTAAAATTTTAATATCACTAAAATCCACTTTTGTAATGATGAGCATGTGTACAGTTTTGAAAAAGTATGTGTGTCATGGCTTATATGGGTATTTTCGTTCATTGCATATATTCTCTGCATGAATTGCAGGATATCACGCCACCTCACATATGAGATGCAGCTGAAACGTATAGCATACAAACATAGTGTAGCCAACAAAATCCAAAAGTTCTGTTAGAAGGATCTATGAAAGGTTCTTGAAGATTAGTCAACTAATGAAGGTTTCTTGACACCCCTGCAAGAGCAGAAGACAAAGATAATTAACTGTTGGCTGTGAAGCAACAATGAATACCCACAGAATTAAGCTTTTCCTTCTAGAATTATCTGTTGCATTATTCCAGCCTCAGGAGGATTACAATAATTAATAAGCACAAATAGGCTGAAAATCTCTTAAGACTCTCCCTGTGTTAGAGCATAGAGGGTGGTTTTAAAGCAAGAACTCATGTTATTTATGTGTTTAATATTTGCCAGGTGACCAAATCCTCCTAAGTGTAACTAGCTTACCTTGGCTTATCATGGTACCTCTATAATTTATAATCTTTCAGATTTGCAAGAATGACGGTTAATTTATTTTCATTTACATTTCTCTACATTACCATGTACCTCCCAGATAGGTCTGGATATCTCTTTCAGTAATGATACATTTTAACTTTATAACCTACTATTTGCAAGCAGGCATTAGAACATTTTCTTTATTAAAAAAAGAAGAGGATTTTGTCCACCTCAACAATTCCAATGCTTATACTGCAGCCCCAGATTTTCCATGAATCCCTCTGCTCATAGTACTTACTCCTTATTGAAATAAGAAAGCATGATGTCTCAAGAATGCCTTTCCCCCATTATATCAACCAGTGACGCTCCCTGTTTATACACTCAGTGCTTTCTTTCACACTTTTCATTAAGTAGTCATTAATTCTCTAATTTACTCTGTTCTTAATTTTGGTTTTTATCCAGAAAGGCACTTAAACATGGGCTTATTTGCCAGACTTCAAAGAAACTACTCATGCTACTAGTTCCGTCCTTGCTACACGACCTTCTGGTTATAAGCAGAACAGCAACAGGACCTTCTGGTTTTATAAGCCTTCATTTTTAAGCCTGCTACATGTATGAATAATTTATCTCTTTTAATTTATCATTCACTTCTGGGACTCTAAATATGTAAAATACTTCACAGACTCCTGTCTATTTCAGAATAAACAGAAGTTGCTTCTCCTTTTTTATAATACCTGCATTTATTTGCTAGACAAAACAAATACAAAGTGTCATTTTCATTGAATTATTTAATAAAAGCATAAATAAATGAAAGGAAACATTTGTCTTTGATCATCAAGTGGATATACATCTCAAGAGACTAGAAACAGCCATGCATAGTTTTGAATATGACACATGACGTACTGACAGCAATTCATTATCATCTCAAATTTGAAGAAAGTGGAAGGTCTTTACCCAATTTATAGAGGACATATAAATGCCAAAAATCCACCAAGACAACAGATTATTATTTCAGGAGACAGTCCAAGATCATAGTTTTTCACTTTTTTTATTCACTGCTTTTTAGTCAACAACTATAAACATAGTGAAAGAGAGAAGGAAGAAAATAGTAGTAGGTAATTTTTACTTGTTTAATCATTAATCAGAAACTCATTGATGATACTTCTAAAATTTTTTATCTGAATTTATCTTTGATTGAAAAAGCGAAAAGGCTTATCTTTTTTCTTGTCAAGAGAGGTGATGTGCCTTACTCTTAACAGACAGCAAACACTGCAGCTTGAATGGAATATATGAGTTAGATTCTAAACAAATGTTTCAGACACTCACATGCTGTAAGTCTCATGCTATATTTAAATATTTAGCCTTCCTTTTCTGCATATAGAATAGATTAGAGTCATCAAAGATTCTGCTCTCTTTTTAGGCTTCCATGTTGAGCTTGAGAATTTTTTATGAGAAAAATGCAGCCAGAGATCATGATTGGAAACTGCCATTCTAAAAGGCCAGGTATTTAATGCCTAATTCCTTTGTGTATTGTTTGAAGTTTACATGAAATCTTCTCTAAACTTATGCAGACATGTAGAGAACATTTCAGTTTTGGTGATACATTCTCCTTGAAATATCACTGTTGAGTAAGGGTGGTTAAAGCCCCAGACATAACAATAGGTTTCCTTTGGGGAGTTTTTCAGTTTTATTTGAACTTCAGGGGTGATTCGCTGCCCATGAAAACTGATAACTCAGAGGAGCATTTACATTGGCAGAAGATTCACTGAGGTCTGACTGGTTTCTATAAGAATAAGAAAAAAATTGCATTAACAAAAGTCCAGAATTCAGTATTTGTCACAGAGATGAATTTGGTATCCTTTGTCTTCTGCTGCATAAATATGGTGTGGTTTAATTTTTGTATATCTTATGTACTTATAAAATCATATGCTACAGAGATACATTGAGTTTAACCTATCACCAGAGATGTTGGGCACATAGTGTGCTCTGTGTCAACAGTTAAATTCAGGCTTATTCATTTCGGCAACACTATAGCACCACTGCCCCTTTTCCTTTCTACTTCTTTCAAATTTTCTTTATTTATCCATTTGTTTCTCAAACAACCTTTACACAATTCTCAAACAAGTAACTGATCATGTCCACTGGTGAGGGCATTATCTACATTTGGTTTATCTATAATTATCTATAAATGGCTTACATATTAATGTACTTTGTAGACTAGGCATGCACTATAATGATGGGAGAAATTTATCTTAGTATAAAGACTTCTGATAATTATTTATTTAATTATCTATCTATCTACAATTTAATTTTATCTCTATATTCCATTCTCAAACTCACAAAAACATCAATCTACCAATTCATTATTAAAAAAAATACTTAACAAAATGTATGACATCATGTATTTATACTCCAAATTAAGCATGTTTCAAGACTGTATCTGCTGCAACAAAGGGGAAAAAGGGGTATCCTTCAATTCTTTGAGTCTATTTATAAAAGGAGTCTAAATGATGTAAATATAATAAAATTATGATGCAGAGTCAGAAAATATTAACTCCCATTACTCCCTTCCCCAAGAACAGTGAGCTAATACTCAAAGTTATGACCATACAGTTGTAATTTAAAACTTACTGGTTACACTTATTTAATTTTCTGCAAGTACAAATTCAAATCATATATAGATGCATGCAAGGCTAATTTCTTAAGTGCATGTTGTGTCGTGGATATTTGAAATTTAAAATAATTTTAAGCAGTTTCTCAAAAGAAGTTGTTGAAGCAGGGAGAGTGCTATTACTGAATTATATTTTCTACATGGCTTTAGAGCGCCCACATCATACAGAAAAAGCTCAACCTTTGTTACACTCATTATGTCAGTAAATCAGCTCTTTAGAGATAGAGGTTTTGATTACTTGGTGAAGTGAAAAATTTCAGTCTGGGCTTTGTTGCCAGACCTATAACACCCAAAAACTTAATAGGTATAGAATGCATGAGGTAGGATTTATTTCCCCTGAAAGTTAATTTGTATATCTTCTGTAAAAGATAATGTAAGAATATGGGAAACATCCTTTTATTAGACAGTTTGTGAAAGCATAAACTCTGTCTTGGGGAGATATCATCTTATTCTAACTTGTCTTTCAGTTTAATATAAATTAATTTGTGAACAAAGAGCTTTCTGAAGATTAAGTGCCTATTATACTTTTTAAGACATTAAAAATAGCATGAAAGCTCTTAGAAAATTTACTGTTCTTGCTGAGTAATTCTCACAAGAGAAAGCTAAAGCTTTTGGGAGCTATTTAAGAATGTGCTTGGTGATGTACTTTTACTCCTATAATAGCAGACTTTATAAACCAGAATTATTCTTCCATCAAGAAAAAAGCATGTGAAGTTTATTGAGTTTTACTATAGGTCCTCTTTTTCTATTCACATTCAATCTTCAAAATATTAAGTCTTACTATAAGTTTAGTTTGAGAGTCAATATGAAGTAATTTGACTGTAGTTTTCAAATTTTACATGTCAGACCCTTGCTCCTTACTCTATGCTTGACAACATTAGAAGTATAAGTACTTATTAAATGACTGCTAATCCAACCTCATGCTTCCAAATCTCATTTGCAGTTATGAATTGTTACTGAATTTGTTAGATAATTCATATTTTAAAAGGTTTAATATCTGCTATCCTTGAAAGGGATACTTGATTCTGTGTAGGTCATCAAACACATTTGGTCTCAGAAATAGGGAATACCAAAAAAAGGAAAATGGCATATGTAGCAAAGAAAGAATAATATGGAGTCACCCAATTCCAACCAGCTGAGTTGAAAGCAACCCAGAAGGATCATTGAGTATTGATCACTGAGTCCTGATAACTGAGTCCTGATTCTTGAACAGGCTTGATGTTGTGACCACTGCCCTGGGGAGCCTTTTCCAGTGCCCAACAGGTGGTTGGTCTAGGGGAAGAAACTTTTCTTGATATCCACCCAAAACATTCCCTGAGTCAAATTCAGGCCATTCCCCTGGATCCTATCACAGGTCAAGACAGTGAAGAGATAAATGCCTGCCCCTCCTTGTACAACAACGAAGTTGTAGACTGGAATGAGGAAGTATGATATCTGTATAGGTGCCTCCTGATGACTTTGTACATGTTACTGTGGTTTGGATCTTTGGGATCCAAAGACAATTGAACATAAGCACTGGCTAGAAGTTTTACTGAATATGTACTTAGAAGTGACTAGAGGATATAAGTAGCAGAAAATTTGTAAAATGATGCCAAATAGTCTTGTTCAGCAATAGATATTCTGAGAAGTACTCATCTTTAATCTGGATGTGTTCCACTGATTTCTTGGCAGTGATATCACTGAATGCAGTGTTCTCCTTCTCAAGGGAGAGAGTGTCAGCACAGGCTAGTTCACAGTCCTCAAGGGTACGAGAATGTGCTCTGTGTCATTCTTGTTTTGTATCACAGAAGACTTCTCTGATTGCTCTGGAGAAGTGACGCCATACTGAAATAAGAGAACATGCTTCTATCACCAACTATATTTACCGTTCCACACAGCTTTTTATGTTCCATCTGTAATTTGCCTCAGCCTCCCAGATCCTCAGGTAACCTCCATAAAACAGAGCTGAAAGTTGTGACTGGCCTCTGACCTCCCTAGGGTACTTCCTCCTGGTTGCCCTGTTTGCCCTAAGAAAACCTAATGAACTCTGAACTGATGGACACACAGTAAGCATTAGTGAATTCAAGAGTAGCTCTCTAAATACCTCCAGGAACCATTTGCTTTACTTTCATGCTGATGTTTTAAACCATGTTTCTTTTGTGGTTATATTTGTCTGTTTAACTAAAGCTAATGTCTCAGCTCATATGCAATAGCAGTCCAAAATAATCCTACATTTGCATAACTGGTAATTAGTACAGGCACTGTTCTCATTATCTGATTGAAAATTACTAAGAATTCAAAAATGTACCTCATTTTATTCAGTAGGAAAAAGTTCAGGTATTACAGCTAATGGCAGCAGTTATATCTGAATTAAAGACAGTGGGAAAGAACTGCATATTCTTCCTTCCCCTCTCATTTTTCGTCTGGCCAAATACTGCTGAAAAGAGATAGAAAAAGTGACCATTCTTGTGCAGATCCCAACTACCATGACAACTTAAATGAATCAGTGACTACTGGACCTCTGTTCTGTTGTTTTAAACTTGTTAGTTCATACAGTGATCAGCTAATTAAAAACAGATTCTTCTCTTCACCTTACAGATACAAATAATATGCCCCAAGTGTCTTACAGTGAAGCTATTTTCCCAAGTATGATTCTATCTTCTGCTACACTTAAGTTTAAATTTTTCAAAGAGATAAAGCTTTTTCACTTAAACTCTATGTTTAAGGATTAGAAAAATTGTACCTTACTGATCTACTACTGATATATGACATAAAATATTTCTTTTCCTATTAAGATTGTTTTATTGTACTTCATGGCTGAAGACCATTCAGCATCAAAACTCCAATATCACCTCCATCAAAAGTCTGGACTGTCTTTAAGTCAGTGTGCTGAATCAGTTGGAAAAATATAAACTCATCCAAAGAAAGAAACATGGAATTACATTAAACAGAACTGGAATTTTCTAATTAGATTTCAAAATGAAAAAGCATGGCTGAAAACACTTTTGATGATTACTTTAAGGCTGCTGAAACCTTTTCAGATTCAGGTTTTCTCACCTTCCAGCTGCAAAAAAGTAATAAATTACCATTCTTTCTGAAACGAAACAAACTTTACTGTCTTTAGCAAGAAAATAATTCATTATAGTTCTCTGTATCATTTAGGGGCTTTAAAATACTATCTCACACAGCCTTTGAAAAAACGGAGAAAAATCTCCTTATATTTGGAAGTGATCGATGCTTTTCTTCTTGAATTTCTATGAACTATTATATATAAAGGATAACAGCAAACATTAACAATGGGAAAATATGGACAAAATAAATATATAAGCAATTTAGGTCTGAACAGAAAATTTTTGGTTTAAACATTGTTAAACAAAAATAGTTTCTGAATTTTATTAATTTATTTATGCTATAGGTTTGGGATTTTTGCGATTTTGAATATTTCCAGCAAAGGTACATAATCACATTATCCTTTTACTCTACACTTTTACATTAAATGAAATGGCAGAACACTTATTTCTAATTGATAATTTATGAGAGTATATCAAGTATCAGAGAAAAGCATACTGTACAATTATACGATCATGTAAAAAAATATCATTTTATATCAAATTTGGTATGGATTAACGAGGTGGACTTGACTTCATTCTGTTTAAAACCCCCATTTCCTCCTCTAGAAGGTAGAAAAGATTTAAATGAGAGAACAGTTCATTTTTTTCCCTGATTTTGTGCCGAAAACTTTCTCTGTAAAAAGTGTGGCTAAGTATGGGCAATTTTTGCATCTTTATTTAAGATTCATGCTCTTGCTTTCACTTCCTCTCCCAGTCCTGCTTGGGCCAATTAATTCCCTTGAACGCAGTTTTTTTTCTGAGTTTCATTAAAAAACATTGGTGTGAACTGAGAACTTGGCATTTCCACCTGAACTAGGCCAATTATTTCACCATTACAATTTTTCATGTTAAATAGATAATTTATATCCTCAGTTCATTTTTTCTAAGAAATAGTGGTAAAATATGTATAAATTGATAAATGCCCTGATATTAGGAGTATTGAATATTCAGAAAACCTCTTGATTATGTCTTTCATGTACCTGGTTAGAGCTTTTATTTCTTTTTTTTTTTTTTACTGTGAATAGTTGCTTTTTTCTTTATCAGAATTAGGTTGAGAGTGATATAACATCAACAGAAAAATGTATTTTAAATGTGTAAACTTTATTTAGGCTCTTAAGTTTAAACCTCACTGTTACTGAAGTTAAAGTGTTACTGAAGTTCAAGTTACTGAAATTTAAGAAATAAAGATAAAAGTAATATCTACATAAGAGAATTAATTTCATTGGAAGCTAATTCTTCAATGGAATTTCATGCTTGAAACAAAGATGATATAAATTGCCTAATCAATTTGTCTCAAGCATAGAAGAATTTGATATCTTGGATTTATGATTTTATCTCACTCAGAACATTGTATGATCAGAGGGAAGCAGTAATTTAATAGCAAGGAAACAGCAAAGGAGAAGAATGGGAAAATAAGAGGTGCAAAAAATTGCATATTCCAATGAAGGCCTGAGAGGACGCAGTGTTAGAATATTAAAGAAAATATCAGTTTCAGAAGTAGTTTGATTAATTCTTCTGAAACTGAATCTTCAATTAAACATAAAACTACTTGAAAAACAAAACCACTTCTGACCACATGAAAAATCTATATGTAGGAATGACTACTGAGCTCCACAAATGTCATAAAAGTTATGATATAACAATATTAAGTAATATTGACCATTATCTTTCATATTTTCTTTGTATTAACATTTGCCACTCATACAATTTCTAATAATGCACAAAAGTAATTCTCATACTATTTACAGTCTTAACCACAAAACCTTAATCTACCTTATGCAGGAAAAAAAAGTTTATAAATGTATGATAAAATTTGGTGGTCATCTCTCAATAACACAAAACAGGCAGTAATTTGGAGACTGAAGTAGACAAAAATAGCTTTGAGAAAGGAATTCAGGTTTTAACTGGTTGCACATATAACCTGAATGACTGTTTGACTCCAAATGTTAGAGTCTACATTTTATTTGCTTTTAATCTAAGTAAACAAAGTTTTCTGATTTCATGAAAATAGTGGAAGTTTTATCTTCACTCTCCCACAAGTGAACAGGAAGGGAAGAAGGAAATCAAACACAAGGCAACAAAAATAGATCAATCAAAACATGAGCGATTTTGGGTTTAAAATGCACGAGCTTAATAAAACACATTTGCTAGAAAATACATCATTTTCCATGGCAGATTGCAGTCTTCAGTCTTGCACATCTTGTGTCTGCAAAAAAATCCCCCAAATATCCAGAATCCTTCAGAATGTCTTGCACAATGTAATTGGTATTTAAAATTTCTTCAACTTAAGATATGAAAGCATTCTTAGGACCTTTCACATGTTGTTTGTCATCCTGATTTCAGGCCCAGTCATTAGAGAAAAAAACCTCTCAGTAAGGAGCATAATTGCTCTGTTCTTCTCACCCATAAAAGATTGTCATACACACAGAATGACTAGGCTGGAAATGACCTTCAAGATCATTAAGTCCAATCCAGCCCAACAACTCAACTAGACCGTGGCACTGAGTGCCACACCCAGTCTTTCTTTAAACACATTCAGAGATGGTGAATCCACCACCTCCGCAGGCAAACCTTCTAGAACTTTATCATCCTTTCTGTAAAAAAACTTTTTCATAATATCCAACCTATATCTCCCTGGCACAGCTTAAGACTGTTCCCTCCCACATCCAATAGGGAACAAAGACTGTTCTTCCTTTTCCCCATTAATATATTTGCGAAAACATTTTTATTATCCTTTACAAAAGTTGCCAAATTAAGTTAGAACTGAACTTTGGCCTCCCTGTTTATTTTTTACATGCTCTAGCAACCCCCTTCAGTACTCCCTGAGAAACCTGACCCTCTTTCCAAAGATGATATATGCTCTTTTTATTCCTCAGTTTTTTTGAAACCTTGTGGTCCATCCAGGCTGGGCGTTTGCCTCAACAGCTCATCTTTTGGTACACAGGGACAGCCTGTTCCTATCCCCTAAGATCTCTGTTTTGAAGCACGCCCATTTTTCCTGGACTCATGTTTGTTTCCAGGGCTGCTTCTCAAAGAGTTCCCTGAATAAGTCTCTTAAACAGGCCAAAATCTGCCCTCCAGAAATACAGTGTAAAAGTCTTATTGATGTTCCTCCTGATATCACCAAATATCAAGAATTCTATAACTTCATGATCACTATGTCCTAAGCACCCTCCAACCACCACATCTCCCACCAGCCCTTCTCTGTTTACAAACAACAGATCTAATATAGTCCCCCTCCTGGTAGGCTCACTCATCAACTGTGACAAAAATTTATCCTCCACACACTCTAAGAACTTCCTGGACTGCCTTTTTTTCTGCTGTATTAAGTTCCCAACAGATGTCTGGTAGATTAAAATCACCTTCACGAGCAAGGGCTGATGATCCTGAGACATCCTCCAGCTGTTTATAGACTAAGTTGTTGACCTCTTTTTCCTGTTTGGGTGGACAATAAACATACCAGTAGGATGTCACCCTTGTTAGCCTTCCCCTCAATTCTTACCCATAAGCATTCAACCTCATCATCACTAGTTTCAATACCCATGGCATCAAAAGCCTCCCTAATATAAATCCTCCCTCCACCTCTGTGCTGGTTGTGTTTTGGTTGGTACCTGGGGAGGGATACATGGAGGTCTTTTCCTCCGTGAAAACTTCCTCTGTGAGTTGATGGGACTGATTGAAGGCTGGATTGGTTGTTGACAGCCTAAGAAACCAATTGGAGAATTCAGTCAGCCTTCATGAATTCATGTTTTGAAGCAAATAAATGCCGGGAAAGCCTCTCTTTTGTTTCTGGCTGGCCCAGGCTGAGCAGGAGTGGGCTCTGGAGGCCACTGAGCCCTGTTTTCAAGGGCCCCAATAACCAGGGGGAGGAGAGCCCTTTGCTAAGATCCTAGATCCCCCCCCCCACCACCACGAGGCCACAGCTTGGAAAAAACTCTGCCCAGCCACAGACTCAGAGCAGCCATGGAGTGGCCGAGACTTCCCTCTGCCCACACGGCCTGAGGGGGAGGCAGCTGAGCCCTGTTCCAGCAAAGCCCTTCCACACCCTTGCTTGCTGGGCAAGGTGGAGGGAAGACAGGCACCAAAAGGCAGCCCTCGCCCAGCTCCCCAGTTCGGCCCCAGTGTCCTGAAATCCTGGCACTGCTCCAGCACGGCCGGCTGCATCTTCTGTGTAAGATCTTAACCCTTCCAATGCTCAGACTAGACTTCAATCCTCCCTTGAGCAAGAGGAAGAAGAACAGGGAGGATACACCAAAGTCAGTGCAGCAGGAGTCAAGTTGCAGATGGATAATGAGGAGACGCTGTAAATTTTGGGCTGAAAATCCTTTTGCAAGCTATAGGGACAGACTTTATTACACTAAAATTTCCTATAAACCATGGAAAGAAACATGGGGCTTTGTAGTGTTCAACTTAATAGATCATTGAGTAAAAGTATGTGTGTTGAGGATCCTTTGCCCTGAGGGAAAAAAGTATGGAGACCAAAGGAATTCCCAGCTAAAGAATGCAGCCCCTATTCTGTTTCCTGGTCAACCCTGTGCCCTTTCCCAGCCTTTCGGTCACTCCCACCCTAATTCCCTGTTGGTCTTCTGTTTTGAACCTTTCCTTGTAGTACCCTCGTGTTACCTAATAATTGGTCCCTGATGCTTTCCCCACCTCGCCTATCCCATGTACTTCAGCCTGGACCCTCTGAGCCTCTGGGCCTTTGTTCCCCGAATGCTGGACAATGCTGAGCGGTGGCTGAAAATAAACATCTTTGTATAACCCTGCAAAGGCCTTTCCTGCTGATTTCATCACAAGCAACATCTTAGATGCAACAAAAAAGGACGTCTCTGTTCCTGAGGATAAAGTATGAATGGAGAGAAAGAGAAATTAAGAGAACTTTTGCTTTTTGAACAGTTCATTCTTAAAAGTAAATACCCCATGAATTTAACATGGCCCATAAGCCACAAATTTGGGATGGTTGTGAAGATGGGAGGAGTTTTGTAGAAAGTGAAGCCACAAGAGAACTGGTTTTTGTTCTTCTTATGGAAAAATCCCTAAAGCCAAACAAGAAGAAACTCCACTCCCTAAAGTGAACTGAAAAAGATTATTTAACTTGGTAACTGACTGAAGTGTTTCTGTATGTTGTGGTAAAGAAGGAGAAGAACGTGTGGGAGGGGGGAGGAGGGGGTGGTCATAAAGTTTTATTCTGAATTTATTGCTCCTTTGTGTTATTAATAAAGCTTTTCTTTACACCCTTTTAAGTTTTAGGCCTGCCTTGCTTTTGGTCCTAAATCTATCTCACAATAGAAAATGAGTATATTGAAATTGGCAAATCTAAACTATAACAATGTCTTAGTGGAGTCTAGTACAGAATAGAATTTTCCTACTCTTTTCAGTGTCATAATGTGAAATTTCTGACAGCTATGATTCAATTTTGTTCCTGGGGATTATCTGGCCCACAGGAACAAGGTTTTAATATTTTTTTCTTTATAACTCCCATGACATGTTCTAATGAAACCATCAGATTTGTCACAGGATGGCCTGAGATAGAAATATTAAATGTGAGTTCACTGAAGTTTCTTAGAGGTTTACAAATTATGACATTTCAAAAAATGTATTAAAAATGAAACTTATCAAATAGCAGTATTAAAAAATTATATTGTTTGCAATTAAATGTTTTATAAGCCACTTGTTACGGTGAACAGTTACATTTAAAGAATTTAATATCCAAGTGTGGTTATTACATTCACTGCAGTTTGGGGTGAACGAAATTTTTGAAAAGTCAGCAATTATTTACATCATGTAGAAAATTGTTCTATGGAATTGACTAGACAAAAATGCTCATTCTTTTAAAATAAACAAAAACTGACATCTCCTTTCAGGAGCATTGTTTTAAATATTACGACTAAATCAATACAGTCATTTGTCTTTCAAAGATTCAAACCTGATCAGGTTTTGCTTAACAAGATTATGGATGGACATGTATTTTTAAATCTCCATCCAGATAATGAGAAATTTTGTCTACCATTTCTGACTGTTCTATACATGCATCTCAATGCATTAAAAGGACTCCTGCACGGTTCATCTTGCTCAATTCTGCAGAAATACAAAGAAAAGAGAAGAATATTATTTCAAAAATTACAGTACTGCCTCAGTATACTAACCAGTGGAGAACCACAGTATCCCTTTGTTGTATGTACAACACTTTATTACAAATAGATACTTGACTAAAAAGTTATTTCACATATAGATTTGACAGATTGTTGTATGTGGATCTAACATGAGGTCCTTAGCACTACCAGAATTATAATGAGGTTCTGTACTAACAAAATATATTAAGGTAATTAAAAAACAAAGATGCTAGAAGAAGAGGAACTTTGTTTTTGCGATGTTGCTTTTTTGATTACAATACCTATAAATATGTTCTTTATTTTAAAGGAAAGGAGAAACCATGGCATGGTGATTCAAATTATATTTAATCTTTTTATTTTCCCACGTTTTTTGAGAACACTTTTTATAGTGTCTAATCTTCAGCACTTTGATCTTAAATTGTTTTCAGGCTCAGCTACAATAGTCTCATTGGCAAAGCTTTAAAAATTCTCAATGGAAATGAGTGAACCCACAAAATTCTTGAGAAGTCAACTCTTAATTTGCACATTACCGTCAGGAGGGAAACCAAAGTTAAAGATTTTTTTTTTTTGTTTCTTATTGGCTTATCTTTAAATATTGCTCTGGACCCTTGCTCTACTAATTCTTCCTCATCTCAGTTTAAAAGCTTCAGCTATCTCAGGCACATAATAATATTATCTAAAATTTTAGAGAATATGTTTAAGTTTCAAAACAACTCAAACTGAAAAGGAAAATAACACAATTTTTGTGCTTACTTTCAAAGATTTGGAGTTATTTCCACTTTTTGCTTTCTTGTTTGTTTCATTTTTTGTCCTGACTTGATATTTAGCATATATATTTTTACAAATGAAAAGTTCTTATATAGTATATATAGTTGGAGATGGATTTAAAACCATTAAAAATAACCATGCTGTATGTGGCATACTGTCTGTGATCTATGTCACATGAAACACAATCCTATGAAACAGCAGTCATTGAAATTAAGGAAATATTTTCAGTGCACTGCTCTTTGTCTAGGTACTATCACTTGACTAGATGAACCAGTGCAACACTTTTCCACTTGTATTTTGCCCCAGAAAATTTCATGCAAACTTGGGCTCCTGCCATGGTTTAACACTGGTTCAATGCCAGGCACCCACAAAAGTGACTTGCTCAACTTGCCCTGCCACATCTGGGAAGAGAAGAGAAAAAAATAAACAATGGGCTCATGAGTTGAGATAAGGACCAGGAGAAAATGCTTCAAAGGCAAAACAGGTTCAAAGTTGCAAAGTGAATTTCTTGCTAATAGAATCAGAGAAGGATAATGAGTACTAAATAAGCCCTTAAAGCACACTTTTCCCCCCAGCTCCTTTGTCCTTCCCACTGACAGCTCGGGGAGACATGACATGGAGTCTTTTGTCAGTTTATCATAGAAATTTTCTTCCTCTGCTCCAGGATAGAAGTCCTTCCCTTATGAGGCTGTGGCGTCCTTCTCACGGGAGACAACTCAGCCCTCACAAAACTGCTGCAGCATGGCTTTTTCTTCCATAGGGTGCAGTCCTCCAAGAATAGGCTGCAGGGTCCCTCTGTCCCCCGGGTCTCCCACTGGATCACAGCCTCCTCCAGGCATCCACCTGCTCCGGCATGGGCACCTCCCCCACGGGCTGGGGTGGATCTCTGCATTCCCTGGATCCCATGGGCTGAGGGGCACAGCTGCTTCACCATGGTCATCACCACAGCCTGCAGAGGAATCTCAGCTCCAGCGCCTGGAGCACCTCCTGCCCCTCCTTCTCTACTGACCCTGGTGTCTCCATGTTGTTTCCCTCACATGTTCTCACCTCCTCCTCTTCTCTGACTAGAAGCCAAAACTGTGTTTACTTGGTTTTGATTTTCTTCTTAAATGTGTTATCTCAGAGGTGTTATCAGCCTCTCTCATTTACCCAGTTTTGGCCAGCAGCATGTCCATCTTCAGAGCAGTCAGGTATTGGCTCTGCCAGACATGGTGGAAGCTTCCAGCAGCTTCTTACAGGAGCCATTGCTGTGGCCCCCCCATAACCAAAACCCAAGCTGTGGAAAACGAACACAGTTTCACAGAAAGAAGCCATATGAAGTCAAGTTACTGTTTTAAATAATGTGGTTCTCAGTGATTGACTCAGCACACCATAATGCTAGACTATTATTTTAATCCATTTTCAAGATGCTGTCCAGGATTGCCAGATGAAAGCTGCCTGCAGATTGGATTTTGTGATTGAAATATTTAGTATATGATACAGAATTATTGAAATCATATCTTAGATCATGCAATTGGATCTAAAGCCTACTGAAGTCAGAGATATTTTTAAAACTTTTGTACCTGTATGTGTACATTTTGCCTGTATAACAGACACTTTTTACATGAACAGGCCATGCTTTCTCTAGATTAAGAGACCATTTTTCTTAGATGATTTATATTTCTAATTTGTGGTGATCATCTTTGAGGCTCACTGCTAAAGTCATCTGTTTGACTTCTCTACTTCGTGCTAGCAAAATGGTACCATTCTGAAACCATCACATAAAAGGACGACTGAAAATAGAAATTAGACTTGGAAATTTGAAACAATTAGAAAACCTTGGGTTCTCCGACTCCACTACTTTATATGAAACTAAATTTGAGGTCACCTACTTAATGAACCATTTATGACTCTTTCTTAATGGCTCCAAAAATTAGTTCTGTAGAAGTGAAAGAATATGAAGATACAACTTTTATAAGACTAACTAAAATTCTGCAAAATCTGTGCATGCCAATGTAGCTGGAAATTAGAGAAAATTCTTTGCATTGCAAGTATATGTGTTATATATATGTTTGTTGGGGGTTGAGTGTTTTTCTATTACTGTGTCAATTTAAAGAATTTTTCCCATTATCATGCCAATGGAGTTGGCCGGGTTACACCCAGGACCCTTGATGACTCCAGCCAAAAGACGTAGGTAGGAGTTGGGCTTCAGGAGGGGCACTCGTACTTCCGGGGGGGAATTGGTTTTCGGGGAGCTTGGAGGAGGATCGCCCGTCTGGAGCCACACGGCCGAACGCAGGAGAGCCAGACCCTCTGCCATCACCTGCCCTGCATCTGCCCCGCTGCAGCCTCCTGCCTCTGCGGACACAGCTGAGCACCAGAACCCAAACGGTGAGCGAGGAGCTGCCTGCTCCAGCCATTCCCACCCGAGCCCGGCGTGGCCGCTGCCGCCCCCTCCCTCCTGCTCTCTGCAGCTGCCAGGCTTTGTGCGTCTGCAGCACCGGCACCGAGGGCAGAGAGAGAGAGCTTGCCCACAGCTAAAGAAAGGACTGGAACCGAGTTATCTGTTCTGTTTTGTTAATAATTTTAACAACTGCTGTTATTTCTGCTTGTACGGTTAGATATATTAGTAAAAGAGCTGTTATTCCTACCCCCTTATCTCTGCCTCAGAGTTCTTGATTCAAACAATTATAATACTTCGGGGGAGTGGAATTAAAGTTTTTATTTCAAAGGAAAACTTCTGCTTTCATCGGCAGACACCTGTCCTTCAAACCAGGACAAAGTTATAATTATCTTAGATACAATAAACTGACATGGCTAATAATAAGAGAAAACCGGGGATGATATGAAAATGTTTTAATTTTTGCTGGAAATGCTTTAAATGTTAACGTAATTTCATTTATTGTTAATTGTATGTAATTCTCTCTCCTTCATTACACTATGTGAATATGAAAGATGTACTCCAGATATGTTTTCAACATCTGAAAATTTTATAGAATCTTCTTAAAATTTCTTTTAGAGGCAGATATGCTGGGATTAGAAGAGCCACAACAAATTGAAGCAGTTATAAAGATTATTTTCTGAATATATGATGTTGTTTCTTTACTGATGGCCCATTACAGCTGTATCATTTGCTTTTTCTTTTGCTTCTCACCCATATGCACACCTTAATTTCCTGAAAATCTGGAAATTACAGCAACAGCTAAAAATTATATTTCTGCATAGTAAGGAGGGACAATTCTAGCTGCTTGTCTGTTGTTTTGTTGAATATTCCAAATCCTTTAGAACAATGGGAATACAAGGAAAGAATGTATAATTTTTATTGTTTTGTTTTAATAACTTACTGTGTGAGCAAAAACTAAACACTTTGTAATACTTATTCGATATAGCTATTCTCAAGAGCTACCTAGCCTAAAATCTAAATATATTTTGAAACAATAATTCATCTTTATCAGCCCTCAATATCTTGCAGGTCCTTCATGTTGATTGGCTGCCAACTCTTTTAGCCCCAATTCTCCTTGGAATCTGTAGCATACACTTTCTGAATACTGCTGGAAGGAAGAATTCCAGGAAAGATGCCAGGAAGGAAGGAAGGAAGGATTTCAGGAGGTAAGGATTGCAGGAAGGAAGGATTCCCAGGAAGGATGGATTCCAGGAAGGGTTCCAGCAAGCGTTACAGCAAGCATTCCAGGAAAGGAGGGAGGGATGGAGGGAGGGTGGGACAGAGGGATGGAGGAAGGAAGGGATTCCACACTGACCAATTAATGAAGCGTTAAGGTCTGGTGAATAGACACAAATGAAGCATAGAGGAGCTAATTATAGGCAAAGGAAGAGTTCTGGAAAGGTCACAGTACCAACGCAGTTGGGATGGAGCCTGGAAATCTAAAAGGAAAAAAAAATCAAATAAAATTCCCAAGTCTTCAAGATAGCAACAGGCAGATGGCCACTAGCTCATAAGTATCTCAGTTCTGTGTGAAGTATTGGTGGCAAATAAAATCAGTAAAAGAACATTTCATTGAGGCTTTCTGTGGAAAACCAACTCAAATATGCAGAGAAGCCATCTTAAGCTAAAGTTTAGGGAGTTATTTATTTCTTTAATGTGAATATTAATATTTTTCTGATATTTTCAAATTCCTTAATAGATCATGCCAGTCTAGTTTCATTAAAAGATATTACCTCCCTATTAATTTTTAAATATTCACTGGCACCACCAGATATGCTTTAGACATGGTGTCTGAAAGCTTATCATTCACTGCTCATCTACAAGTTATTTACTTGTTGCACAGTGTCTGATACTATCACAATCTTCCCTCCCTGAGCTTGTCCTTGCACACATATTAATCTGTTTCTCAGGGAAAGTAATGTACTTTAAACTGCAACAGGAAATACACATGTCTCTGACAAATTGTACTTAGTCAATCCTGTAGTTTCTTTCATGTTCTTTATTTCAGATTAAAATTCTCATGAAAAATTGTAGGGCCTTTGTTGCAGATTGTGTTTAAATCTATTACACACAGAATTTTGAGGATGAGTTGAGGTATAATGTTATGTTTTCTCCTGCATGTAACTTCTTAATCAAAAAGAGGAATACACAGAGGAAACCACACTTTTGAATGGGAAGAGTTAAGTGGAGTGTCTTCTGCTCACTTTTTTTGAATTATGTTAAGGGACCACAACAATGTTTTATGTCAGCATATTAAGAACTAGCTGCAGTTAAAGTACTAACATATGCCAGTTAGCTGTAAAAAAAAAATTCTCCATGCTTATGGCATTCTTGGCATTATTTAGCTGAGTTTTCTGTGCTCTAACCTTTAATGCCTAGGATAAAAACCTCACTTGGTCTTCAAATCTATGCTTCAATTTGTATCTCTCAGGCTGCATCAGTACCACTGCTTCATCAAAGTGCTATTACAGATTCGTAGGAAACACAAACATACTTTGACCACAAGGAACTGAAAGCATAATATGAAAATATCATCTCTTCCATCAGCATGACATAATTGTTTTTGTTAAATTGTTGTTTAACTGAGGTCTTGAAATTTGCACAGTGCATGTGCTATTCTTATTACTATGGAACATATTTCAAATTTTAATTAAATTCAACGTGGTAATAGAATTTTAAGAAAGCCTTCTGGAATGTATGGCTTTTTCCCAAGGAAGGTGTGCTATGAAGAGAACATTCCTTCACAAGTCTCTCAGAGACTGTTTTGCACTGAGGCAGTGTCAATTATTTTTACTTCTTGGTAAGAAAGGCATAGATACTCAAACCTAGCTAACTAGCTAGAATGGGAGTAATAGGAAGGGTAATAGCAATCTCACATGCCAACTGCTTGTGGGAGTGCTGACTGCTGCAATACCAGATGAGCTCCTCCTCACAGACCCTGATGTTCTGTGCAGAGTTCCAATTCATAATGAGATCAACCAGCCCCAAAATTTCTTGTATTTCTGTGAAGTTTTTTTCACAACACAGAAACATTATTCACTGATCACAGACATATCTATGGTGACTTAAAGATACCCTTGAACAGTATGCCCCAATACAATAAAGCCACAGCTCTCCAGCAGGTGCTTATTTCATATCAACCAGGCAAAACACAATTTATGGCTTTGTAGTCAAGTACATATCCAATTAATATATATTGCTCAATTATGCACTGCTTATGTGTACACTGCTTAATTCCACTATTCAATAGAGCAGCCATATGCTACTCATTATATGGAAGAACACACCAGGTATTCTGCCCTTCCTGGCTGGTGAGTTGACACAGGCTGTTCATGGTGCACCTGTACACACAAGAAGAAACCAAGGATGTGGATCACCAGTTCCTTGTACAACAGAATTGAAGAATGAACTGTGTACTGAAAGACAGAGAGTAGCCTAAACACTCTTCTTTCTCCTTGCCTGCATGTCTAAATCACCAGTTTTTCTGCAATCTTACCCCTTTTTACCTGTGGGCCTAGGTCTGCACTGATCCATCTTGACTCTTTTAATAGTCACTTCAATAAAATAAAAAGACTAAAATATCCCAAGATGGATTCATTGTGCTCCGAAGAGGAAAAACATCTCTTCATAGGTGGCTTTGCATATTTTCAAGAAAAGAAACATCCTTTCCCATGTGTCACAAAGTCTTGCAATAAACCTATTACTGTCTACACTATGAACCCAGCTATGGATAGATCTGGTATATCTTGAATTAGGAAGACACTGAGCACATTTTTTTCTACACAGACCAAAGAAAGCTTGCAGTAATTGAATCAACTGAAATAGAACATAAACCTGAGACCCTGGCAACTTGGCACTGTGAAGATGTTAATTAGCACATTCCGAAGTAAATCTTATTCCTAGCTCTAATTCTTGATTGGTCTGAGACCTTTTATGGTAAAAGGTCAAGTCCTTTGGGACTGGACCTTTGCAATCAGGTATTCCCTATGTATTGTGAATTCTATCCCCCGACCCTTGTCTTTGGTGACTGCTTATCCTTGGATAACATTTCTTTTGGATACTGCTTCATGGACCACGTGGTTTAAAGAATATCTTTGGCAAACCGTAGCACCCACCTGTTTATTAATACAGCCACACTATTACTCGGATAAGCCGGTAAGGTCGTCACAAGGGAAGAACCCCCAAGGAACACGACAAAAGATCATGATGGAATAGTGAAATTCATTAAAAATTTAGTCAATGAGTAATTTTCAAAGACTAAGTACAAAGAAGGACATTTCATAGGATTTCACCAATATGCACTTTGTTTTCCACTTAAGAAGTGAACTGAGATTAAAAGTGAAGAAGTTAATTTAGGATAAGTGCAAAACACATCTCAGAAGAGAATTCAAATCCACAACCCAAAAAGTAGAACAGCTGGGTAGCAAAGCACTAAAGAAGTGTATTTAAAGAGCTAGGAACAGGAGTCATAGTAGATCAAAGACAGAAGTCATTTTTCTGGTGGTGTTGCAGAATAAAGTTTCATTAACATATATATACGGCAAAACTCAGAGCAGATCCAAAAACAGAAAGCAAAACTTATGGTAGGAAGAGTCTAGCAGGCAGTAGCCCAAGGAGGCTGAATAAAGACATATTTACAGAACACTATTCTCTTAAAGGGATGTAAGCAAAACCTTGACACTTCTTTCTTTTCTTTTTCCCTCTCTTTTTGTTCATCTTATTCAATATAACAGGGCTGGAGTGACAGTACTGTATTTGGACATCAAATGTGTCACTCAGCTTAAGCTCAACTTATTGTTGCTCAAACGTTAGTCCAAAGAAATGGAACAAATATAAAAAGAACATTGTAAATAAACTGTGAGGAAACATTGAACTAGGTTTAAAAATAATCAAAAAATAAGAAAGCCTGTAAAGGACAGCACTCATTTTTCTATATAAAAATATAAAGGATTTCGATTTTATAGAAGTTTTAATGTGAAGAACGTAAATATTTATTGTTCTTTTTGTCCGCTAAAGGTATGTGTACTTACAGTAACAGTTACAGATAACAGTGAAGAAATGGAATTGTAGCTCCAGTTGTCCATTGCTACGTTATCAAAGTGCCAGTGAATTAAGAAATAACATGCTCTTGTTACTCAAGTGGGAAGTCATATGTGAGTACACTGTGAACAAAGGGCTTGTCGCCTGAAATGCATTGGTCAGGTGCATGACTTCTAAGCAGGGACAACTGATTAGATAATTTGTGTCATTTTATATATCCTTTTTTACTTTCTTTTCTCTCCTAGATTGTTAGTTTTTTCTGCTGTCATTCTGCTGTCTCATTTGCCCCATCATTATAATCAAATTTAAGTATTTACATTACAGTTGCTTTAGCAATCCTCTTTAGCCAGGATTTGCAAAGCAACTTTTGGTTTTTTGGGCTTTGTTGGGTTTTTGTGATTGGTTGGTCTGCCTTTTCTTTAATTTTCCTTATCTACATTGTGTGGCCATTTGTCATACTTTTAAATCATCTGGGTTAGTCGGCCATATGGACATTACCTTCTTTTTGATTTCAGGAGGATTTGTCTTGTTAGCATAAATATATAGTAAAAATTGACCTTTGTCCCTGTAGTAGACAACTTACTTGATAATAAATCTTTTCCTTAAGATTTAGATAAATCTTTCTGATAAAGAGTTAGATAACAATGCAACTGGCTATAGAGGGAGTTTGTTGAACTGATCAAACCAAAAATTATTCAAGTATTTAAAAATGTTTTTGATTCATACTTATCCTACTTTCAGAAATGGTAAAAAATACTTTCAAGACTATAACTCAATAGTTAGAATTATAAGATCTAACACTTGATACAGAAAAAACAGCTATATTCTATTTAATTACCAAGCATCTTTTCCAATACTACTTTTTCCCCCCTCTAAATTCTTCAAAATGGGTTTTTGAAGAAAAATTTCATTTTTCCCTATCTATGCTAAGAGATGCAATTGATATAATTTTCACTGAGCTTTGCTACTTTTTAGGGCACATGTTAGAGTGCAATAAAATAAAAAGGAAACAAGCTGTAAGAAACACAGATGGTATGTCTTGTTCAGATCACCTTATTTACTCTGTAGACCGTAATTTAGTTACTGGAACATGTGTGCACACTGCACGTAGCATAACCCCCATTTCCCTTCGTCCATTATTACTGTCAAGTAGATAGATGAATAAAAGACACCTAAGTTTCTTTCTAGAACTGATAGAAACAAAAATGTAATTTACTGTGGTTATTCAACTTATTTAAAATATGGAATTAATAATGATAGTTTGACCTAGTGTGACTGAATATTTTACATTTCATATTTGTTAGCTGGTCTGTACCAGCTGGTAGAAGTAAATTTACTCGCAATTGCCTGTACAGTGTACCAAGCTACCTCCAAATTCTGCTCACTCTGATGATGGGAAACAGATGGGCCAGAGTTTTCAGTTTAAATTGTTTTGACAGAAAACTGGTTTTCAGCAGACTAATTCTTGTTTGTGTGAAAAATGTCTGCTTCCTGTGGAAAATCTCATCATTTTGACTATAAAAAACAGCTCTTCAAACATGATGATAGAGAATATTTTCCTATAGAAGTTCACAAGCCTGAGACATGGGATTTACTGTGCAAATGCTTTGTATGCTCAAACTTCTGTTTGGGACAGATCTCCCAGATGGATTATATCTTCCATGGTGCAATCAAATTTTATCAAGTCTTTATTGGCTGAAAGTGACAGGTCTGTAGAATGACATGAAACAAAACATTTGCTGAGGGACTTCAGCTGATAAACAATAATGCATGGAAAAAATACTTCAATAGCTCTTTTCACAGACTGATTGAGCATTTGCAAATCAGCATTTCTCCCCGCTGCTATTCCCCCATACACTATTTTTTTCTCAAAGCTGCCCTTGTATGGCCCATATTGCAGAGATATACATTTGCCAGCTGAACAGAAACATTGGCTCCTTCTTTAGAAAGAACCTTCTGCCTTACCTCTTAATCAAATTTTTCATTTCCTTTGTTTTAAAATAATGTGACTGCTCCTCTTACATAAATGTGTGATTTGTAGGTGGAGGAGAAGTAGGATCTATATAATTATACATATTATAATTCTGCTTTAGTTTCCGAAATCAACCCTTATTCCAAAGACTTTCATTCTGCGTGTTTTTTCTACTCAATCTCCTTCCATTCTCAACAACCTTCTCTTGTTGTACTGATATAGTCAGCAGGTTTGATATTTGAATCAGAGACAGTGGCAAACAATGATTATTTATTATTTGCTTTTAATTAAAAAAAACCAAATTAGACATTTATTTTCAACATATAATATACTCTTAAGTAAATTATTTAAGAGATATTGGTAAGAAAAGATGAAAGAAAGCACAATCTGGCAGCTCATCTACATTGTGAAAAATTCCTTTCTTTTCTGATTTATTTGACGAATGTTTCACCAATAAGACTTTAAACAGCAACATTTCCCCAGAATGTTTTAATGACATTCCACCATATGTAAAAGAAACTCAAGCACTTTTATTTTAGCAAGCTAAACTTGCTAAAATATTTGTTTAGAATTTTATTTCCTCTAAAACTAAATTTGCTAAAAAAACAGAGAATGAGAAATCAATAATCTCCCAATATATGTTTCTTCATGAGTTTTCAGTAACTTACGGACAGATAAATATGAAATATCTAGGAGGTTAGGTTAGCATTAGTATTTTTTCACAGGAAAACATAATAGGATATTGAGGGGAAAATTGAGAACAGCTGGAATACATTCAGACTGTTTTGATTACATTTGCAAGGAATAGCAATTGTGAATTTAGAAGTCTTTTCAACTGGTTTGCTTGTTTCAGTCAAATATATGAATTTGATGTCAAATGCTTTTAGTCAACCAGAAATAGATGTATTCAACGCTGAATGGTAAGTAGTCACTGAAAGACAGGGTGTAAGGAGAGAGTATCAAAGCCAACTGCAGCAGGTTGACCCTGGCTATGCACCAGATGCCCACTTAGTCACTCTATCATTCCCTTTCCCAATGGGACAGAGAGGAGAATAAGATGGAGAACAGCCATCAGGGTGCGATAAGACAGTTTTATTACAGTAAAAGAAAGAAATAAGCATGTGCATGAGCTAAAGAGAAAAAAAGTCAGTCTCTGCTTCCTGTCAGTAGCAATGTTCAGACACATCCTGGGAAGCAGGGCTTCAGCACGTGTAATGGTTGCTATGGAAGTCAAACACAGAAAAATTCACTAATGACCCCCCTGCCTCCTCTCTCCCTTAGCTTATATATATGAGCTGACATCATATGGTATGAAATATCCCTTTGGCTAATTTGAGTCAGCTGGCCTGGTGGTGTCCCCACCCAGAGTCTTTCCCACTTCCACCTCCTTTGATGGTGAAAGGAATGTCAGAGGGACAGCGCTGCTCAGTAGTAGCCAAAACACTGGTCAGTTTTCAACACCCGTCCAACGGTAGCAAAGCACAGCACTGGAAAGGCTGTGAACTTTATCTCAGTCAGACCCAATACACCAACAAAAAAACCAAAGTCAAACCCAAAACCCTAATATATAGTATTATAATTACTATATTATTAGTAAATTTTAAAGTTCAGCTTTTAAGAGATTTTAAGACAAACTCAGACTGTAATTTTCTCATCTTCTTTATTCTGTTATTTATTCATGAGCAAAAAGATCTGCATAAATTAGGCTGGTAGTCCTACAAGAAGAAAACCAAATTCATTATTTGTTCAATATGATTTATATCATACTAGTCAGCATGAAAGTCACAATTAAACAATATTAGGATAAAGCATGATAATTCTTTCATCTTTGCAGGAAGTTCACTGGGCTATCAGTTTGGAAAGTGTCTTGTTAATTTTATCTCAATTGATGATACTTCATTCCAGTAAAATGGTTATCAGGATTAACTGTAGTGTAGGTTGAATTCTCATAAAAAATAAATGTTATCTATTTCTTTTTATTTATTCCTCCAGGAAAATTGTGGATTAGGTCATATCCATTGCTAGGTGACAGGACCAATAGGATTAGGGAGTCAATTACAGAATCACAGAATTACAAGGTTGGAAAAGACCTTGGGGATCATCAAGTCCAACTTAACACTTCCTCATCAACTAAACCATGGCACCAAGTGCCACATCCAGTCTTCTTTTAAGCACGCCCAGGGACAGTGACTCTGCTGCCTCATTGGGCAGACAATTCCATTGCCCAATCACTCTTTATGGAAGAATTTTTTCCTCATGTCTAACCTAAGCTTCCTCTGGTGCAGCTTAAGGCTGTGTCTGTTGGTTCTCTCAGTTGTTGCCTGGGAGAACAGACCAACTCCACCTGACTACAACCTCTTTTCAGGAAGTTGTAGAGAGTGATAAGGTCTTATCTGAGTCTCCTTTTCTCCAGGCTAAGCAAACCCCAGCTCACTCGGTTGTTCACAGGGTTTGTATTCTAAGCCCCTCACCAGCCTCGTTGCCTCCTCTGTTGAGATGTGCTCAAGCATCTCAATGTCCTCCCTGAACTGAGGGGCCCGGAACTAGACACAGCACTCAAAGTGCGGCCTCACCAGTGCTGAGTACAGGGGAAGAATGACCTCCCTGCTCCTCCTGGCCACACTATTCCTGATACAGGCCAGGATGCCCTTGGCCTTCTTGGCCATCAGGGCACACTGCTGGTTCATGTTCAGTTGGCTGTCAACCAGGTCCCTTTCTGCCTGGGCACTGTCCAACCACTCTGTCCCCAGTCTGTAATGTTGCAGGGAGTTGTTCTGGCCTGAATGAAGGACGAGGTAGTTGGACTTGTTAAACTTCATTTTGTTAGACTCAACCCATCTATCTAGTCTGTCCAGGTTGCTTTGCAGAGTCCTCCTACCCTTCAATATGCTCCCAGCTTAGTGTCATCTGCAAATTTACTGATGGAAAACTCAATCCCCTTGTCCAAATCATCAGTGAAGATATTGAACAGAACAGGCCCCAGCACAGACCCCTGGCGGACACCACTGGTGACTGGCTGCCAGCTGGATGCAGCACCGTTCACCACTCTCTGGGCTCGGCCATCCAGCCAGTTCTCAACCCAGCAAAGAGTGTTCCTGTCCAAGCTGTGGGCTGCCAGCTTTTCCAGGAGTATGCTGTGGGAGACGGTGTCAAAGGCCCTGCTGAGGTCCAGGAACAAAACATCTGCAGCCTTCTCTGCATCTACCAGGTGGGTCACCTGGTCATAAAAGGAGACCAGGTTGGTCAGGCAGGACCTACCCCTCCTAAACCCATGCTGGCTGGGTCGGATACCCCGATCATCCTATAGGTGCTGTGTGATGGCACTCAAGATGATCTGTCCCATAATCTTACTGGGCACCAGGTCAGACTGACTGACCTGCAGTTTCTCGAATTCTCCTTCCATCCCTTCTTGTGGATGGGTGTCACACTGGTCAGCTTCCAGTCATCTGGGACCTCTCCAGTGAGCCAGGACTGATGGTAAATGATGGAGAATGGCAAGCTCATCTGCCAGCTCCCTCATCAGCCTGGGACGGATCCCATCTGGTTCCATAGATTTGTGAACATCCAAGCATCTCAGCAGTTCTCTGACTGCCTCCTCTTGGATAAGAGGGGGACGATTCTGCTCCTTGACATCATTTACTATCCCAGGAGGACAGTTGTCCTGAGGACAAGCTGCCTTTGTCTTGAAAGTGGAGGCAAAAAAGGTGTTCAGTACCTCTGCCTTTTCCTCATCTGTAGCTACTGAATTTTCGTCTACATCTAATAGAGAATGGAGACTGTCCTTGACCTTTCTTTTTCCATTAGTGTATTTATAAAAATATTTTTTATTGTCCTTCAAAGAAGTGGCCAGATTGAGTTCTAACTAGGCTTTTACCTCTCTTGTTTTTATTTTTTCTTACATTACCTAGCAACTCTCTGAAGCATTTCCTGAGATACCTGAGCCTTTTTCCCAAGGTGATGCACCCTCTTTCTTTTCCTTACTTCCTTCAAAAGCTGCTTGCCCATCCAGGTTGCTCATTTTCCCTGTTGACTCATCTTTTGGCATATAGGGACAGTCTGTTTCCTGTGCCTTCAAGATTTCTGTTTTGAATCATGTCCATCCTTCCTGGATTGCTTAGTTTTTAAGGGCTGCTTCCCAGGGAACTCTCTGAATAAGTCTCTTGAATAGGCCTAAGTCTGACCTCCAGTACTCCAGTGTGCAAGTTTTATTGATCCCTTCCTTGTTTCACCAAATATAGAGAAGTCTATAATGTCACGATCACTGCCCCAGGCAGCCTCCAACTACTACATCTCCCACCAGCCCATCTCTATTTGCAAATATCAAGTCTAACATAGTTACTCCCCTGGTAGTCTCACTCCCAGCTGTGACAAAATATTGCCCTCCATACAATCTAAGAACTTCCTGGACTGCTTTTTTTCTGCCATATTAAGTTCTCAGAAGATGTCTGGCAGGTTAAATTCACATACAAGAACAAGGGCTGATGAACCTGAAACATCCTCCAGCTGCTTATAGAATAAGTTACCCACCTCTTCCTCCAAGCAGAGTGGTCTATAAGAGACTCCCAGTAGGATATCAGCCTTGTTGGCCTTTCTCCTGATTGTTACCTGTAAGCAATGTACTATATCATCATTAACCTCAATTTCCATGGTTTTGAGAGCCTCCCTAATATAAAAAGCTGCCCCTTCACTTCTTCTCCCTCTCCTGTCTCTTCTGAAGTTGTAGCCATCCATTGCAGCCATCCAACTTTAAGAGTCATCCCACTACATTTCCGTGATGGAGACTATGTCAGAGAAGTCTTGGTGTACCATGGCTTCCAGCTCCTCTTGCTTGTTACCCAAGCTGTGTGCGTTAGTGTACATGCACTTCAACTGGCCTGCTGATTTCACCCCTGTCTCTGGCTTATCACCCTTAGGCTTGTTTGTGGAGAGTGTAGTAGCATCCCCTTCCCCCTTTGGACCTAGTTTAAAGCCCTCTCAATAAATTCTGCCAATAATGGGCTAGAATACCTTTGCCCTTAACAGACAGATGCAGTCCATCTGGCTCTAGTAGGCCAGGTGCCATGAAAATTGCCCCGTGATCAAAGAACCCAAAATTCTGCTGAGGACACCAGCCTTTAAACCACTTGCTGGTAATGTGGGTTCTCCTGCTCCTTTCATCATTTGTTCCTGCCACTGAAGGGAATGAGCATGAGCACCTGTGCTCCTGCCCCATCAACCACTTGACCCAGAGCCCTGAAGTCCCTTTTAATTGCCTTGGTACTCTTCTTTTCAATCTCATCACTGCCTGCCTCTAGTATCAGCAGTGGGTAATAATCAGAGGGCTCCCTCAGTCAGCCTACGGAGTCTCCTGATGATGTCATATCCAGACCCCAGGGAGGCAGCAGACCTTCCTGTGGGATGGGTCTGGTCAACATGCAGGGCCCTTTGTTCCCCTCAGAAGGAAGTCACCTACTACAACTACATTTCATTTCTTTTGAATGCTAGAGGCAGTGATTTGTCTGACAGATGAAGTGTCATTGGGAGGCTCTCCAGGTAGATTATTTTCTTCAATGTCATCTGGCTGATCCTCTGGATGCAGGGCTTCATACCCATTCTGCAGTGGCATCTGGGTAGGTGATGGGGGTTGGGAAGAATTTTTATTACCTCCCCGAGTAAGAACCTATTTCCACTCCCCTTCATCAACTAGGTCTCCTACTGCCTGATGGTAGGAGGCATGGGAGTTCTCTGACGTCTTGTGGGCTTCTCTCTGGGATGGAAGGGTGAAACTACACCAGTTGTTTCCCTTTTACTTTCCCTAATACTCCTTAGTCTTTCAACTTCCTCCTTAAGCTCAGCCACCAGACAGAAGAGATCATTCACCTGTTTGTGCCGCAGGCAGACTGCTTCTGCAAAGGCCCCTGGTACTACTGACAGTAGCACTTACAAGGAAGGTGTCTGGATAGATGCAACATTCTTGGAGGATTCTGTTTGGTTTGGTACACTTTTACAAGCTATAGCTTTTGATCATTTGGAGACAATTGCTGAAAAAAACCCCAGAACATACAAGTTGTGAAGATTCAGGGATACAATACAGAGAAAAGTAAGAACATATCTTTCCCATACTAATGATTCTGATTTGCTAGTTGCACTCATATGTTTTGTGGTGTTTGGTTTGTTTGTGTGTTTGTTTAGTTTTGGTTTGGTTTTTTTAATTTGTTTTTTGATAGCTCACAGTTGTAGAACCTAGAAAATTAAGAGAATTGTACAATGAGTATAGTACAGCTTATGTTGTGGAGAGTGTATCCCTTCAGAAAGAAATCTGAATTTATGCATTGGCTTCTTTCTGGATTACCATATATTGGTGTTTTACAAGAGCTCCGTTTCAATCTTCCTGAAAGGTGAAGTTAGAATAGTCTGCAGTAATGAAAATATTGGCACAAAAAATTACTGATTCAATCAAAATGCCTTTGGAGATTATTTTACATCTATATTTTTAAACTATATGCACAGCAATCTGTTCTTCTGTCTAATGCAATTTTGATCAATCTAAGAAGAAAATAGAACAGAAAGAATCTAAGAGATTGATGGGCAGCAAGAACAATATCCTGAGTGGCAAAAATCTTGCCACAAGCGGCAAGGCCTATGGGCCTTGGAAGTTTGCCCACAGTCGCTTGTTTGAATTAGAAAAAAATTTAATTAGAACATGTTGTTAGTCTACTGGCAGGTAGACACAGATCGATATTCCATTCCTGTGCTTGCTTTCTTTCTCCCACTCCCGTTTGCATATCTAATCGATCTCTTTGCCTGTATGATTGATCAAAAGAGAGTGCAATGCGAAAGGAGATGCCAGAGATATATGCAAAGCCATGTGCTATGAAAGGTGGAAGCTAATGTCACACCATTCACTAATTTTCTGGCACCTTTTTCTTGTTGGGCTGCATTACAAAAAATTATATATTGCTAATACATATCTGTTATGCCTTCTGTTAATTGTTGCATGACTTTATCATTCATCACTCTGTGATGAGCTGTCTCCTTTGCTTCATAGGCAGTGACAATACAAGCAGCTCAGCATTTATAATAAAGACATGACCTAGATTGCCATAAAAATACCCATCTTCACACACTTCTGTAGACTGTGTTTCACCTTAAGAAAAACAGTAAGTAAAGGAGTTTCAACAGTAACACCTTTCTTATGCAACAATCAGAAATGCCTCCTCATGTCTTTAAATCACAGTGGAAATGCAATGCAGTTATTAAAAAAAAATACTGCAGTAGAAAGTGTCAAATAAAAAGTCAATAGGGCAACCTAAACTCTACCCAATACTCTCCAAAGTCCATGTGAGTAATGGATAAGGACTTGCCTGTCCTACAGATAATTTTTTATTTTCTTTAACAGGAAACTCTCTTTAATTTGATGTTAAAACTTCTGCACTAAGGATGCACAAATAACTGTTTTAGTTAGGAGAATCTAACTATTCCAAAACTTATACATTTATGTGTTATGCCTCCTGATGTCTGCTTTTTTTTCTGAAAGTATGTTTGTTATACATTGACAACAAATCATCCCTTCACAATTTGAAAAAAGGCAGCCAAGGAACGTTCTTATGGTTCATGCTGCCTTTCTGATAGTGAGCAGTCTCGTCACACAAGATAGCAGCCAAAATCTGATTTTTCTTTGCATTTATTCTTTGTAAAAAAAAAAAAAAAAGAACAACAGGAAAAGTAATCTCAGAAACAATTCTCATGTGAGAAGGGCTATCACATATTCTGGAAAATAAATTGTGTTTGAAGTTCTTACTCACTTACTCACTTAGCAGTGAGTAATGGTATAAATTTAAATTATTGCACCCTTTCTTAAATGATATCAAAACCTTCAAAATTCTATATAATGCCTTCTATCACAGATATTTCAAGACATGGAAGAATCTTAAAATTTATCATCTTATCCACTAAAACATGTATTTTAAAGTTCTTTTCACATGATGCTTCATCAAGCTGCAGGGAATGCTGTACTGGAGGAGTGTGAGAAGCAGCAGTGGTGGCAGTAGTGAAAAACAATATGAGGAATACATGAATATATAAAGAGATAAAGAGGCACTCTTCCCTGAGCTGATCAGACCAGAGTTACTTATTGTTCAAGCCAGCAAGGCACTCAGCCTGCACTGATCAGCTCAGGTGGTTTAAACAAGTTTAAAAAAATCAGTCCTGTTATTTTTAGTAAATGCATGCATATACATCTCCCAGCATCATATCCCCTGTTTCTTCAGAGCTTCTGGAACCAATGTGGACATACAGACAAAACACCTGTCAGGGCATGCAAGTACCTAGGTTTCAGGTTGTGGGGTGTGCCTGGAAATGGATTTCTGAGAAGGAGATAGATCAATAGAAATACGGTCTGACATTTCTGATACGCACAAGTCAATTCAGCATGGATACATCCAGTATCTATTTTGTGTCAAGAGGGAGATATTACTAAGGAAAAGGGAGAAGTAGTTAGTTTGTGGAGCTGCCAGAAAAACACCTCCTTACCCTTTCCATCCCTTACCTTTACCCGCTTATACCTTTACAGAATAGGTATTAGGCTGTGTGAATGGTTGAGGAAAGTCCTGACAAGGTAGAAAAGGAAGAATCTGGGCTTTTACAATATACTGCAACTGTAACTTTTAGCTTATATAGAGCGCATGAGTTTTGTCCCTTAATGACCATCAGTCTTGACACAAAGATTAGTCTACAAGTCCGCATAGTCCCATGATTTGGAGTAATGGGATGAAGAGCTGTTCAAGAGGGATAGACAGCACAGGTGAAGTAGAAGAATTCCACTATATGCAAGGGAGAGTTTTGACTGTATATTCCCTACAGTTAAAGATTCTATGGTTAAAAGCCTCAACCTCTGGGTGAGGAATAAGGGATGGAAAACAATGCAGATGTTTTATTGTGTGTCTGTGACTACTAACCAGGCCAGCACTAATGAGGTATTCCATAGGCAATTACAAAAAATTTCTGCACTTGTAGCCCTTATCCTTTATGGGAGTTTTCAACTTCCAAGACATCAGCTGGACATACAATACTGCTGTGATAAACAAGTCTGGAAAATCCCTGAAATTCACTGAAGATAATTTATTGTCACAAATATTCAGTGAGACAACTAGAAAATATGCTCTCCACAACTTGTTACTTGTGAAAAGAGAAGAATTCATAGGAGATGTGGTGGTAGGTTGGCAGTCTTGGCCATGATGCCTAGAGGAGCTGGACCAGAGGCTAGACAGCGTTAAGGGGGATAAAACAGGTATTTATTGAGAGGCCTTCAAAGACCATGCCCTGGCAGTACCAGTGCCACAGTGTGGCCCCTGCCCTGCCTGAGTGGCTCCAAGATGGAAGCAAAAGAGAGCTTGGTCACATGATCTCACATCTTTATAGACCTTAGTCTTTTTGCATACAGGAGTCAACCATCCAATTAATAATCTCAAATTGTAAGGTTTCATCCTCCTTGCTTGCTTGCTGGCCTGTCCTCCTCACGTTGTTTATGCTTAGGGCCTGGAGTTTGAAGAAACTGTCCTTGAGTCAATAGCTGAAATTTGACAAGTTTGTCTTCATCACCCTAAGCACAATGGAAAAGCATACCCAAGCAGAACAGAAAACTTAGAACTTAAGGCATCAGCCACAGTGACCAAGATGTGGCTGAGTTAAAAAAAAAAATTTGTTGTAAGGGGGAGAAAGGTAAGCAGAGTTCCTGTCCTAGATCTCAAGAGAGCAAACATTAAGCTATTCAGGCAGCTACTTAGCAGTGTCCTCTGGGAATCTGTTTATGAGGGCTTGGGAGTCCATACCTACTGATCAGTTTTTAAGAACCATTTTTAAAAGCAAAGGAGCAGACAACTCCCTCATGTTGCAAATCAATCAAGCAGGGCAAAACAAAACAGCTTTACTGAAGAAGGAACTCCTCTTGAAACTGGTGAGGAAATAGAAATTGTATGATTGCTGAAATAGAGGCCAGGCTTTGGAAGGAGATTGCAGAGCCCTTCACGATGAAGTTAAAAAAAACAAAAACAAAAGCAATGAAATAACTTTTTATCATATTCCAATCAAATATAACAAGAAAGTTCTTCTCTGTCTACCTATTTTGATCATTCTAAATAACCATCTCAATTAAATTTGTGTTTGAAACACATATATAATACCAATCTGGCTTTTTTAACAGAAGTTCATAAATGTTAATGTTTGTCAACCAACAAGAATAGCTATAAAACTCTAAAACTGCTTTGGATTGTATTTTGTTGTCCTTTCTCCATATTTGACATTTACTAATCTTTTACTCATCTTCCTTGTCAGATTTCAAAATAATTAGATTTAAATCTTTGATATTTACTTAGAAATATTAATAATCCTTCTTGTAAACATCCCAAATGGTTACACTGCATTTACTTACTATTAGCATACAGACCTAATGTAATTTTACATAAAATAATACTGAAAATATGAATAACATGTGATGCCAAAAAGAAGCTAAAACTGAAAGATACAGTTGTGAACAGTGCCATTCTGATTAAGAAGTATGCAGGGAATTCTGAATCACAAAATTTAAAGTCAGAGTGTGGTAGAATTCTAGGCCTTGTCAAGTATATTTCCTATTTTGTTCTATTTCTGTCAGATTTTACCTATTATTTCAGTGCAAATTCATCCACCACATAACAAACAGAAAGAAAACCATTGCCATCATTTTTTTCCCTGAAGCTACCAAAAGCCTCTAAGTAGCTTGGAATTTGAAAGGGAAGTATGAGATAAAAATAAGATTAATAATCCAAAATTTATTCCAAAGAAATTACATAAATCACTATTACTATGACACGTGACAAGACCTTTATAAATTATAAAGTATACTTTAATATCTTGAAATGTCACAGGTTTCCCCAATCACTCTGTTCAAGTCCACCTTCAAAAAAAGAAAGTTAAATGTTGATTTTTTTTTTTAGGTCTGAGAAATTTAGGTTGAGGGGTTTCTTTAAATTAAAGAAACCCCTTTAATTGAGTTAAAAATAATTATTTAGGTATGATTTTTGTATATCTCATTCATTTAGCTATCAGTATTAAAATAATTTTCTGAGAGTTTATCTTTAAAGCAGGTTAGGAACTAAGGAGGAGCGCTGAAAACCAAGATAATGACTTATTTTTAAAATTTTATTTCAAGATTTCTAATTAGTGAAATATTAATTAGTTACTAATCAGAATTCTAGCTTATCAAGTCTTGCTGCAAATTTTACAAAGCATCAAAGGAATTCTAAAGCAAATTTTGGCCAAACAGAATATTCTCCTCTGCGTGGAGATGACATTGGAATGACAGAAGTATTGCAGGCTGCACTGCCATTCCTGTTTATGGATTCTTCTCCATGTCCAAAATTTAAAGCCTTACAGGGTATTGCCTGCTCAAAGAAAGAAAAATAATGAAGTAAATAGGAAAATCACGGAATGACAGGATGTGCTGAGTTGGAAGGGATCCATGAGGATCATTGAGTAGAACTCTTGATCCCTACAGGACCTCCTCAGGAACCCAGTGTGCCTGAGAGTGTTGTCCAAGTACTTTTGAGCTCTGTTACACGGGTGCTGTGACCATGCCCTGGATTCTGTTCAGTGTCCATTCCAGAGCCCAAACATTCTCTGGGTCAAAAGCCTTTTCCTGATATCCAGCATAAACCCCTCCTGACACAATTACAGGCCATTCCCTCAGGTCATATCACTGGTCTCCACAGGAAAGGCATCAGTGTCTGCCCCTTCTCTTCGTCTCACAAGAAAGTTGGAACAAGGTGTGCCCTCAATCTCCTCTTCTTCAGGCTGAAAGACCAAGTGACCTCAAACACTTCTCATATGGATTCCCCTCCAGGTCCTTCATCATCCTCATTACTTTTCTTGTGTCACCCAAAACTGCCCCCAGCACTGGAGGTGAGGCTGTCCAGCCCAGAACAGATCAGGACAATCCCCTCCCTTGCCTGGTTGGTGATGCTGTGCCTGATGTCCCCAAGGACAGGGTTGGCCCTCCTGGCCGCCAAGGCACTGCTGACTCAGATGCAACTTGCCATCAACCAGGACCTCCAGATCCCTTTCCATGGCACTTCTCTCCAGGAGCTCATTCCCCAATCTGTCCATACATCCAGGATTGCCCCATCCCAGGTGCAGAATCTGGCATTTGCCCTTGTTAGACTTCATACAGCTGGTGATTCCCCATCTTTCTAATTTGTTGAGGTCTCTCTGCAGGACCTCCCTGTCTTCAAGAGAGTCAGCAGCTCCTCCCATTTTTGTATTGTCTGTGAACTTGTTAAACTTGTGAGTAATAATAATAATAATAATAATAATAATAATAATAATAATGATGGCATCATGTGGAAACCCATCAGAAATGTTATTGTGAAAAATAATAGATAAAACTTAATATCTAAACAAAATTTTGAATAAAAACATGAAAGTCAAAAGAAAATAACTCTTAAAATTAATGTTTATTTTGCTTGGGAAATTTGATCCAGCTCATTTTGTGGCATTGTATTTTATGTGGTTTGGTCATGGATTTGCCAGAGACAACAAGGGGGATATAAATCATGGAAAACCTGACTGTACAGTCCAGTCTCTCTCAAGGTCCATGACAACAATTTAGCCACAGATCTACAGTATCCATCATTCATTTTCTTCATCACAATAACTCAGGCTGGAATTACATCTCATTTTCTGAAAAGGATGCATTACAAGTAGGAAAAAAACAATTTATTTTCAGGAGGATTTAGGGACAGGTGTGTGAGTCCTAATAAAGTATAAACTGTTTTTGCTAAAATCTGTGAGTTTCTCATGGGTTGTCTCTTTTACCTTTCCAGACCTCCCTTCACCCCACCAGTGTAGGGGATATTGTGTGAGTGGCTGTGTGGTGCTTAGTTTCTGGCTGGAGTTAAATCATAACATCCAAGGAGGTAAAGATACAGGAATCACTATTCCTATGACTGTCAAAATATCTTGTGAAGGAGTAGAATTCTTTTGTTTCATGGCACATGTTTGAGCTTGCAACCATTGGCCACATCTGTCTGTCTCATCCATAAGAAAGCCCCATCTCACTGTAAAATATGTTCTTTTGTTTCCTTCACTCTCAGATAAAAAAAAAAAAAAACAGTTTCACATTACTCCTTTTTCCTTTCTACCATATATTTGGCATCTTAACAGTAATAGCATTCCCACATATATCTTTACCAGCAAAAGAGATTATTGTAGGAAGAGAAGGTGAGAGTATATTACCTGTTAGTCTTTCAGCAGAAAAAGCAGGAAGAAACACAGAAAATGAGCAGGGAATGCAATAAAGATGAATTAGTCGAGTTATTAAAAGAAAGGAAGCCAGATGCTAAAATCATACTAGCTGTTTGTGCTAAAGCCATGGCTAAAGCCATACCAATAAAGGCTGCCTAGAAAAAGTGATTCCTGGATTTTTTTAACACTTCCAAAGATTAATTGAAATGTATTTTGGTAGCTGACTTAAATGCATTTCTCTTCATTTCTTTCTTGATTTCAGTAATGCCCTGTTGCTCTGTTTTCTGTCATTTAGCCTGCCCTATGTTTTCCCTGAGGGTAGAAGAGTTACCACCAGCCCTACAAGGAGAATCTCTCCTATTTTATTAAGAAATCTCTGTCCCTTGGAACAGAAGGAAAAGGAATAGAAAAGAGCACTGTTAATGAAGATGTGACTGACTTTTTGTTTTCAGGGTCACAAAGAGGAAGTACCAGCCTTTTTCTTGGTACCCAGTAATGCCTGCACCTCTGGCCAGAAAGGGATTCTGCATAGCACGGAAGCATCAGATAACTTTCATCTGTGGCTGTACTGTGTCTAACACAGAATAGAATAATTGATATGTGGCCTTCAAGGTTTTAAAAAAAATGGGGGACCCTTGACTTGTGACTATGTATGTTTATGTATATGTGCATATATGTAAAAAGCAGACATTTTTATCTCTTAGTAAGTTTTAGTAGTCCTTTGGCCTCTGAAAGATTCTTTTTAGATGCCAAAAGCATAGCAAGCTTAGATAACCAACATAAGAATCTACTCTTTGATTTTCCGTAATTTCTCACTGATATTACTTAAAAGCATAATACTATATATACAATACTGCTGCGTCTTTCTAGGAGGCTATATAAATGTTAAATGCAGTGGGCATGAAGGCTGGAATGAAAAGTGAAAAATTAACATTGGCAATAGTTTATGAAATAGTATTAAGAGAAAAGTAATAAAAGCAATCCTTAACATGTGTCTAAGGTCTGTTCAGATGTCAGATTCTACTTTTTTTACTTGAGGAAAAATTGACAGCAAAAGTCATTAAATAAAGTGAATCTTGGAAAAGGAAAATAGATCTTATTTTTTAATAATATTACTGCAGTGAGGTCCTGAAAGGAAAGGATGTTTATTTCTCACATGAAAGACTTAAGAGTGAAAATATTGTTAGAGTTATAAAAGAAGTTATTCAGGACAATTACTATTTTAGACATGTACCAAACTCTGTAATCTTGCATTTTTGTTTGAAGAGAATTCTTTTTTGTTTTGGTTTTGGTTTTTTTTTTGTTTCAGGGGAAAAAGTAGGAAGAGACAGGATGCCAAACAAACCGGATATTTAGTCCCAGCTAGAAACAGCTTTTTACTGCTTGCGATTTTTTTGTTATGTCCTCACAGGCAGCAAATGTGATCTTTGTGACTTTAAAAGATATGGATTTTCTATACAGTTTTGAATACCTACTGTTCTGCTGTACTCAAAATACTTCCAAAAGCAACTTGAAGAGAAATGCAATAAGTTTACCTTAAATTCCTCCTGCATTGGCAAAATTAACTTTCTCTGTACTGAATATTTTTTGTCTCCATATTTTCATGAAACCAGAAAGAAACCAAGCTAGAATGTCAAGATCTTGAGTCCTTTGTGACAGTTATCCATAAATAGCCGTTTCCATTATTTAGTGATCCTTTTGCATTTATCTCCCTATTTTAATAAACTATTTAGAAGTAATTTTTGTCTTTACAGTTAAAAGTAAATGCAAGTATCAAGAGTCTGAAAGTTAAATGGGTGATGATAACCTACTGCCAGTGCCATAGTGGCTAGCAGCAGTATCAGAACCTCTTCCAGAATGAAGACTGTATTACTGCCTCCCAAATCGCACAGAGCAGCTGCAGGTATATACTTGTAAGGGTCAGTCTGAAGTTTCCCTGGTCTGTCTCACGACCGTCCAAGATAAGAGACTAAGACCTCGAGGACCTCACATCACTTTGGACAGGAATTCTGTCTGACTGAGGCAGATGCTTACCAAGGGATTGTTTACAGTTGTTCTTGTTGCTTGCCATGGTACCCTGCTCTCGAGCAGTGTACTGGCTATAGCATCCTGCTCCTGCACCTGCTTCTTGGAGCAATGGTCTCCAAGTACGGTAGTCCATAAATCTCTCCATCTCTTGGTCAGAGGCCACTCATTTTGGAAAAGGACTATAAAAGGTGACTTTCTGAATAAAACTTTGAGATCTTCCCACAGACGGAAGACATATCTGTTGGCCGAAGGCCATGAGGATGTAGTCCTATCTATTGGTAGCTATTCCTCACTCCTCTCTTTCTCTCTCTCTCTCTTTATTTTGTTTCCTTTATATCTCTCCCTTCTATTGTGAAAACTGAGTTGTTGGCACTCAGTAAAGTGCATTGCTGCTTGCTGTTGAATAAAAATTTAGTCCCTTGTTGTCTTTTGCACCCTGAGGTCAAACAAACCATCACGACCCCTGCTTGTGTTGAGCAGCCCTTAGGCTTACCTGGGATAATATTTCTGAGCTCTAAGATGTCCCAGTATGCTCCTGTGTTCTGGCTTTCAGTTGCATGCAATCCAAAAGAGATATAGTGTTTTAATATTTACCAATGATTTTATAATGATTTGTTTGCAAGAAGCCAGGTTTAAGTAAAAGCAAATTAAAATTACTTTCCCCACTGAAGTTACAAAGATTTTTAAATAAACAGGTGACATAAAAGAGAAGAAAGTAATTTTCTTTGTTTACTCCAATGTCAAATCTAAAAGAACACTCTCTCTTCCTGTTTCATTCAGATAAGAAGCTGTAGATAAATTAACTGAGTGCAGTTTTCTTGTTCCTCTTCAATAGCAGCTCTGTTACCACTAAAGAGAGCAACTGGCTGGGGAAGAATACCATTCTTAATATGTAAAACCTTGCTTGGGATTTATTCCAGGTTTTGTTTAGATTCTAATCTTACCAAACTTACTTTCATTTCAAGATTATTGATACTTAGTTTATTTCAGGGGTCAGTTTCAGCCCTGTCATCTTGGATTATGTATAGACAGTTTATCTACTCATATCTGTCATCTTAACAAGTGGTTTACTCTACAAGTGGGTATAACTCTTCTATCTCTGTTGCAATATGACAATCCTGAGTGAAGCCTCTCCTTATACTAATTTACATAAATGTGCAAATCAACCACAATACCTTCCCTGCTAATTATTAATTATGACCAGACAGAGGAGTTATTCATTACTCTGGAGCAATAACCTCTTTGAGATCTTTAATTCATCCTGTCTCTCAAGACGAACAAAAAGAAAAAAAATACATCTTGGAAAATTCAGATTCCCCACTGAAATAATGTCTGAAAAGCCAAAGTATAGAGGGTGAGGCAGCAGATATCTCATAAACTCTTTAGGATTTCTCTTTATCAGGGCTTTTTGCACATATTTCTATATCAGCCATAAAACCAAGTGAAGAACTGCAAAGACTGTGCAGATTTGATGAGTGAAAAAACCCCTATAGTCATATGCAATATAATAATATGCTTCTATGTGAAGGATAATATTCCTCCCCAAATCACGGGAAAAGAAGGAAGTCAGATGGATTACAAAAGGAAACAGAATGTGAGTTCCTTCAGCTTTGGAACTTCCATCTTCTCTTTTTCTCCCCACACTGAATATGGGACATGGAAATTCTGTAACACCCAAAATAAACACCATGTACCGGTTTCTGGAAATGTTTTTCACCCTATCCCTGTTCCCTAAGAGCAACATCCCATTCTTCTTGCATATGTTTTGCTGAGAGCCTGACAGCACTGAGTCCTCTAGTCTGCTTCAGCAGATGTTATGTGACAGAAGGAGACATTGCTCTTTGCCTAAAGCACACTTTCTCATGCTAAGTCTCATATTGAACCTCTGATGTTTACATCAACTTTTACAGCATGATGCCCAAATAAAACATTCTATACCAGCTAACAAATTAAATTTTACAAAGAGGATTTTGGGGGGAAAAATGAACTGGTGACAATTGAATGAAAATTGAGCTTTGAAATGTAGTAACATTTGATGAAAATTCCAGCTTCCTTGGAAAAGTTTTAGCTGAGCTAATAATTACCTAGTACATATGTAATACATGGTTAATTGTAGTTATTTAATCTAAAATGCACTACAATATACAGTATAACTAAGCAAATTGACAACTCCACTTACTTTAATACACGCTTCATCTTACATTTTAAATGACTCAGTAATAGGATCCATAGGTTCTGTTAATGTTTAATTTACAATGTGACAGATTTAAATGGGCAACACTTTTTAAGAAATGTGGTCATGTGTAGATTAGAGCATATGACTTGCTAACCAGAATTTGAGAAAAAACATGCAAGTTAAAAATGGCACAGTTCATTCCACTAACTTTACTTTTGTTGACAAAATTTTAGCCACCACAATATAGAGTTTAGCCAGGTTAGGATTTGCTGCCAGTCAAAGGTCAAAATAAATTAATCTAGTGGAAGGACTAGAGGCTAAAGCATATGCATTTTTTTTACCAAAATACTGCAGAATGACTTTAACTTGGATTATTTTTTATTAGAAGGACATTTTGTCTATTAAAGGAAAGATTTTTCTATCTCCTCTTTGTTGGAAAAAAAAATTCCAAGTCAGCAAGTGAATGCTTCTTTGAATATTTTACACTGAAAAAATGTAATAACCTACACCTAAAGATAATCAATAGTCAGTAAGAAATACTACTCAGTAGGATTGGTTTACTCTTTGTGCTCTTATCTGATGAAGAGTGGAAATTCAGTGACACTGCAGGAAGAGGTCATTTTCTGCCTTGAGAAGTTCCTTGTTAAGTTTCAATTATTTTGCCAGTTTGTGCAACAGTATTTTAGTCTTCCTTACATTGCTAGCACATGTAGGTGGCTAATGTCTCTTCACATATGTTTCACAGCAGGTTGTGAACTATTAGAGTACTTAGCAACTAAAAGTTCTTTTCCAGTAGAGCACATAAATGTGACCCCTGTTGGGTGATGTTCCTGCAGTACCTGATAAGAATCACTTAATTATGTACAGCATTGATAGAGGTGAACAGCAGAGGAAACTCTTCTTGTCAAATCACATTACAAGCTATAATAACAAAGCAAAAGGAAGCCCCACCGTAAATGCATTTAAATGAAGCTGTCTGTAGGACTGACCACGATACCTACTTCTTTGGCACTATATTTGTCTTGTGTGTCTGGTAAAAAAGGTTGAGATTTCGCACTTTGTGTTTGTTTGGATTTTTTAAATGGGTACAAAACTAAGACCAAACCCCAGTTTTAGTTTGTTTACAAGTTGTGTGCAGGGCGATAATGAAAGTGTGCCTCCTTTCTAGCTAGAAGTCCTGTCTTGGGTATGGGAAAGACATATTCAATGCTCTGCCTGAAACATTGCAGCAACTAGTTCTCCTATATCTGCAATAATGAGGCCATACATCAATCTCAGGAATCTTGTGGGCTCTTTCCCGCTGACTTTGATCTGAAAAGTCAGTCTATTCATGTCAGAGGCCATCATAACAATAATTTCTCAAAAATTTACAGGTGAAAATTCCTTGCTAATTCAATTACTTGTGTAAAAATTGAGCCTAGAGTTCTGATGTATATGTGTTATCTTTGTGTCGGGGTGAGGGCAGTCCCCAACAATACTTTTTAGGGTTCCACTGATATTAGGGCTATGGTGGCAAAATAAAAGAAGAGCGGTGCTACGACCTTGACTTGCAACATAAAATACTTTAATAATAGGGAAAACAAATGTGGGACGAGGCCCAAAAACTGAACACTAACAAGAGTATGAGTCAAATATTGAAGACCAAGATGGAGGGAGGTCTGGGGTATCAATGTGGGCAGGAAAGGGTGTGGAGTTGAGGTTAGGGCCAATGGGTATAGGGGAAAGTGGTGCAGAGGTGAAGTGAGGGGAGGTAGGTTCCAATGAGATAGGCTGGGTGGGACACTGCGTCAAATGAAGGCCAATGGGGACATAAAGAAGGAAGAATATTCCAGGGGCTGGGAGTGGCAATGACAATTGGAAAATGAGAGTGGGGAATATTTATGTGGCATCAACATGGGTGATCCCATAACTCCTTGGTACAACAACTGGGATTGCCACGACTCAAACAGATGCCTGCCAAGGCCTAAGGTTGGGGTACAGGTCTTCTTTGGTAATGGTTGCCTGGCCTGGAACACAGGCCAGGCTGACTCCCACATCTTTGAAGCTATGTGCACCCATACTTTCACAGATTTGCATACTTTCCCACAAAAAAAATCTAATCACTTTACATTTTACAGGAGTTTAGTTTTGATCTATTTTTGTAAAACACTGATTTTCTGATTGCAAAGACATGAGCATATTTACTATGTGGCTTTGGGAACTTTAAGAAGTTCTTGTCATATGCCCAAAGTATGAAAGAAAAATAAAAAATCCATGTAAGGTCTTAAAATCATCACATAAGTAATATGATAAATTAAATAGAACACAATATAATGAGGTCAGGAAAATTCATGAAGAGAACTCACATTCATTTCATGAATTATCTTCATTCTCTTCATACCAACCAATAACAAAAGTAAACGAACAAAAAAACACCAAAGATGTTTTTCTTTAAAGTTAAGGTAACAAGGATGTATCCTTAAAATAGAGGTAAAAATTCTCAGTATCAAGTACAGTACCTTGAGGATGCTGCACTATTCTTCAGCTAGTTTCTATCACATATTGATTTAGACACGTAACAGATGTACATTTCCTAGTATCCCAAAAAATTTTGTACCTGATTAAGTGCTACAAAAATCCCACCATGTAAGTTCTGGAAAACAGAAAAATCAAGCATTCTATTTCTTCATTACATTTTATATGAAAATAAAGAACACAACTAGCTCCTTTGCAGAGTTTTCATCTGATAATTTGTGAGAACACAAGTACATTCATACAAATATACCAAAGTATCCTTCTTTTTTACTAATGTTTAGCTGAAATATCAAGCTAAACATTAAATTCTGGATAGAGTTTGATCATAACCTAAAAAAAGACCCTGTATTTTTTTCCCTATAAACATATTTTAATTATCTCATGTAAATGCAGAATTTATTTCCTTAGATACAATAATAATAGAATAATATTTGAAATTATTAGCATATTTTAGCCAGAATTTAGAATAAAGAGAATCTCATTCTCTGCTACCATTTATTAACCTCCTAACACTATGTTTACAGCATGTTTCTCTCAGAAAAGTGTTGATCCCTGAGCACTAATATCTGCAAAAAAACAGGTGGGGTTGAAGAAGGGGCATGTTGATGTAAACACATAGCAGTAAACATATTACAAATACAGGATTTCTTCTGGATATATTGTTTTTATCTACTTTTGTTTCTCAAATTAACCAACCAACCAACCAACCAACCAACCAACCAACCAACCAACCAAAAAAACCAAAACCAACCAACCAACCAACCAAACAAACAAAAGACAAGAAAAAAATCCTACCAAAAGACCACTAGAAAAACAGGTTTTTCTAAGTTAGTAAAATACTTATGTGAGGACACCAAAGTCATTAAAAGGCTAAAATGCAAAGTTGAGGGGATCAGGAAAACACCAGCTCTGAAGACTTAGATTGTCTTACACTGTCACTAAAGATATATGTTCAAACACTCCACCATATGAAAATGTGAAAATTACCAGATTTCTGAGGTTGTTGATTCCAATAGTTCATCCCAAAATTGTGGTACCCTGAAAGATAGATTCACAAAACAAATGAATGATTCTTCTTTATTTATTTTACACTCCATTCCACTGACTGAATGAGCTACATTATTTTGGTATTAATCTTGGTAAAGAGGGAGTAACTGGGCAGAAAGGAAAAACATCTAAGCAAAATCCAAAAAATTATGCAAGAAACCCTATAAAAACAAAGGAGTAAAATAATGAAAACTCCTTCTAGTGCTGAAAATTGCTGTTTTTCATCAGATTGCTATATTCCCTGGTAAGTCTAATTCTATTAGATATATTCTTCGCATACACTCTTCACATATTATCCTGTGAAAAATCTTGATCTTGTAACTTCATGCTCTGAAATTTGGCTTTTCATTCTAAAGAACTCTGATACTGAACAAAAGCAGAGCTTTTATTCAAGAGTCATTTAAAAATGAAAAATATTATCCAAAAATCTTCCTTTTAATTTCTGAATTTATTTCTGTTCCTTGTTCTCCAGATACTTGTAGTACTCAATATTTCTTATTCTTTTTTTTTTAGGCTGCTTAAAAGTTTTTGAAATTCTACTGGTCAGTCTTAATTTGAACTTTATTCATTCACATTCAGTTTATAAAGATGGTGGAAGTCAATTCTTGTGCTACCTATATTTGATTCTTCACTAAGCTTCAACCATTATTTCAGAAATTAATTTGGATCACAGATTATGTTATTTTTTCAAAATATTGTAAATTGTAGATATACACTAACAAGAATAATTTTGAAACAATTTGCCATATTTTAACACAAATTAAGATGAAGATACTTCTTATCTTGCCACCATTTATTGCAGTGAGTGAAAATTGGAATGGTATGAGAACTGCAATTAATAATCATTAGGAGTACTGCTAAGAGTACTGTTAGTTGTTTGTTTGGGTTTTGTTTTGGTTTCAGGTGTTTTTCTCTATGCTTTTTTCTCAGGAAGCTTCTGCCATCTTATTTTTTCTTAATATTTTTTTTTTGTTTGTTTGGTTTAGGAGACACCACTGAAAGGTTATGTACCTGTCACATTTGCTACTTAAAATATATACCATATTTATTGCATTTTTCTCCCATAGGTTTAACTTATTACTATTCAACAGTCAAATGAATAATATGAAAGCAACATCAGAATGGGGTGCTGGTGTTTTAAATACGTGTGTTTAAGTAATGGACAAGCCGCCTGAAGGAACTGGAGGCTGTCTTCTTACTGATATGTTAATGTCATTTTGATTAATTGACTCTATCTGCTGTAAGTATTTGGGGCTATTGTGGTTTAAAGGATTAGAACATTGAAAGCAGTCCTTAAAAATCTAGTCATTAATTTCATTCCTTTTACCATAGGAAGTTGTAAAATAAGCCTGAGTCACCCAATAAGAATTATTTTGTTTCCAATTTATTCTATGTGTCTTTCTCTGGAAAGCTTACTAGCTCTTAGACTAAAAATATTTCTGAAGCATCAGAAATTTTTATTATCCTGCTGATCTTATTTCTCAAATTAAATTATTTTTTGATGGTCTAAAAATTATTTTGTAAGCTTTTGCTTATAGTGTGGCAATTATGACAAAGCTCAACAAAAGTCTTTGAATCTAGTGTGTTTTCTTTAGTTAAACAAGAAAAGCCACTCCAGAATTGCTGAGGGAGTGGAGATAAGGAATATAAATAGTATTAAGAATTTTGCATCCAATTAACTTCGATAGTTTTGGTCTTCTAACTGAGGCACTATTTACCCCTTTCCTTTAATATATATGCGAAATATTTCAGTTTTAGAAAGAGAAGTTTAAGTTAAAATAATATTTCTATAGTCAAGGATTGGGGGAAGGGGGAGAAAATTAAAAAGAAACAGGAATTAAAAAAAAATTCCTCATTTTATAGACAATCCCAAGCAAAATACTGAATAAACTTTACTGAATTGGAAGATTGCTTTTTCCTGATGCTATTATGCACTTCTGTTTGTTCTTTTTTTCTTAGTTGTTTGCTTCCAGCAATTTACAGAATGATTCGTGGTAAATGCTGTCAAATTTAGGGACAGAAATGGCATGTTGTTATTTATTCAGTTCAGATAATTGCAGTTTGGGGGTTTTTGTCATTATCTGCCTTGAGGAAAAGCTTGCCAAAATTAAAAAAAAATACCCCCACACCTAGTGTAGTGTAATTTTTTAAACTGTCCGATCATATTAATAAGCTGTTCTTTTGATAACATTTTAGCTAATGACCTTTTAATATTTCTTTAGGTAATATTTAGGTCATAAATGTATAGTGTCATAACAAATATGCAGAACATATGCCAGAAAAGTGTGAATATTTAAATTCATTTTAGTAATTGTACAAACTAGAGTTTTAGCTAATTTAATGGTTAGAAAGCATTCCAATGTTTAAATATAAATTCTTCCCTCTTTAAAAACTATTTTCTAATCTATCCTTTGCTTTCTATCATAGTTCAACAGGTAAAAAAATCAGTTTTTGAAACATTAAGTGCTAAAGTTCTCACAGATTTGAAATGTTTCATTTAATAATTCATCAACCCAAAGAGGTATTCAGTTCTCCTTGAATTGCTTTTTCTGTAAGAATTATATTTTAGATCCCATTTTCCTTCCATTGGCTAGGATATTTAAGAACTGCAACTTCCAGAACCTCCATCATCAAAAAAGACTTACAGAACAAGAACGATTCCATCAGAACGATGTCCTGTCTGGGTACAGTGAATTACTTAGATAATTGAATACTGCACAAGTTTTAAATGAAGTGTTTTGATACAATTTATTAAGCCAAAAGGAATATTCTGAACTATTTGTCCTATAGAATGCTGAAACATTGATATATCTAGACATGCTGAAATTCACATACCTCCATTCACTTTAGATACTTTTAAGGTGTACAGTCTTATCCAGGAGCAAAAGACACAAATGAACTTGTCTATATTATCTCAAAAGTGTTACTTAACTGGTGCTAGAATATATTCCTCTCCAAAACAGAGAATATTTTCTTTAAAAAAAAAAATTCATTTGAAGTGTCTTTTGATGACTTTCACAAGTTCTTGATTTGACCTATTTTTCTCTCTGGACATGTTAAGACTGCTTGCAATTAATTATTTTTCTTTCTTTACTCTTTTTAAAAAGTAGACCATTAATAAACCTTTGTGTTCTAGATGCTAATTTCATGTGACACTGGAGTATGGTTTATTCATAGCTGCCTGTTGGATCAGGTGTCTATAATAAAAGCAGTAACCCTTTTTTTTTTTGTACTTCAAATGCTGCAAGATTGCTTTTGTTATTGTTTTATAAGTGCTGAACAGACACATTTTTGAAGCTGATTTATAAAATGCTACTGTGTTTTAAAGCTGCTATTCTAAAAAATATCATTTAAACCTTTCTCTGGAGATAAGTGCATAGTTAAGATCCTGTGCACAAGTATCCTACAAAAGCATCAAACCAATTTTCCACACTCTTTACTGGCTTGCAGCAATATGATTTAGTGAGTTGACATTTGCTGGGCACCAGGCATAAACCAAGCTGCTTTCCTACTCCTCCTTCTCAGCAGGACAGAAGGAGAAAATGTACTAAAAAGCTCATAGGTCAAGATAAGTTCAAGAAAATCAATCGATGAGTACCAGCCTGAACAACTCAAACTGGGGAATATTAATTTAATTCATTGCTCATTGAAAACAGAGTAGGATAAAAATAAGAGAGTGTGAGAAATTGAAGCAAAACTAAATACTTCTTTATCCCAACACTCCTTCTTCCCATGTGCAACTTTGTTTTTAAAACTTCCGCATGCTCCACACCCTGAGAAGCACAGGAGAATACGGAATAGGAATTTTGGTCAGTCATAACAGGTCCTCTCTACTGCTTCTTCTTCATCACATGCTCTAGAATGATCCAGCATGTGGTCCCTCTTACAGGACAAAATCCTTCAAGAACTGCTTCAGTGTGGATCCTTTCCATGGGCTGCAATCTTCAGAGAAAGAGTTCTGCAGAGTTGAACTCCCATGGACTACAATTTCTATTCTGGCATTGAATCTCCATGGGCTGGATATCTGCTCCCACATTGTTTTCCATAAACTGCAGGGAAATTTCTCATCTGGACATGGAGCAACTCCTCCCCTCCTTAATTCATTCAGTAACCGTAATGTTGTTTCTTTCACATTTTCCTCATCCTTTTCTTTCACATTCTTTTTTTACCCTTTATCAATTATTTTATCATAGAGGTGCCACAAATAAGGCTGACTGGCTCAGTTTGAGCAGTGCCAGATCCATTTTGGAGCTGTATGAAACTGGTTCTTTCTGATGTAAAAACAGCTCCTAATGTCTTCTCACAGAAACCAGTCCTGCAGATCCTACACTATAGAAAACTTCCATGTAACCCAAAACATACTAACGATTCAAAGTCTGTGCTTTCACTTTTTACCCCTCCTTATTTTATAATAGCTTCCAGGATATGAAGTTTAAATGGCGCAAAAAATTACCAGTATCCTAGGTGTTAAACTCATCTTTCCAATTAGAATAATTTCTTTAAAATTATTTTCAAAATTCTTTTTCTCCATAATAAAAAAAGAAAGAAAAAAAGAAAAAAAGAGGTGAAATTTTATATCTTTAACTAAACCAGATGAAGAGGTTTTTCTGTCATGTCTCCTAATTCTGAAAACAGTCCAAAGAAGAGATTAACAAGTGGATACAGTGAGAAAACAACTAAGAATATAATTGATATACTAATATACTATATAACTTTCTTGGATACCATGTAAATTACCTGAATATTCTGCAGATTTACTATGAAATCTTGAAATCACCTTAAGATGTAAAAATTATGGTGATATGCCAAAAAAGATAAATGAGTAAAATTTTCTGAAGTATTTGGTGATGGAGGGGAACTTAATAACTTTAATGACAAACACTGAAATTTAATGTGTTGGGTTGATATGGACAGAAATGTGTATTCTATCACCATCTTTTGAAGCCGGGTGGGGGAGGGATTTCCTTATCTCCGTGGCACATACTATCTGCTAATGAGCCATCTTTAAGACTAGGTGGGGCAATCATCTTTATCTTTTCCACAACCCATCCTCCCTCCAGGAGGATATCATCTGCTGCTGGACCATTAAGTCCCACTGTATGACTGATAAAATTACATCATCCCATTGGGAGATGCTCCAGTCAGGGGGAAGAGCCAAGTCTTTCCTACCTAGATAAAAATAAAGATTTTGGACAGCAAGATACTGTCTTTCCACTGGATTCCAGAGGAACACCAGACCTTCCCACATCATCCCTGGACCTTCAGAGTAAAACTGCACCTTTCTACAGGACCACGGCTTCAGCTGAACCACATCTGCCCCTGCAGGAGGACTGTAGCCATCATTTAATGGGACTGCTACCAATACTCTGACTGACAGGGTGTCAGATTGTATTCTGACTCTGTCAGTGTTTTGGGATTGTTCTTTGTAATACTATATTTCTATTTTAATTTTCCTAGTAAAGAATTGTTATTCCCAATTCCCCTATCTTTGCCTGAGAGCCCCTTAATTTCAAAATTATTATAATAATTTGGAGGGAGGTGTTTTACATTCTCCATTTCAAAGAGAAGCTTCTGCCTTTATTGGCAGACACCTGCCCTTCAAACCAGGACATATTCTTATAGATGCTATTGTGGTAAGGAAATAACCTTACAACATTCCCATTTATGCTAATCTGGGATCCAGACTATAATTAACTCAAAGAAAATCTATGTTGACAAACTCTACAGTGTACACACATACACACATACACACACACACACACACACACAAACTGTAAAAAATATAACTACATTTCCCATTTTATGCTAAAAATCAATGAAAAACAGGTCAAAACCGCTCTTATATTAGAAAAACATCTCTTAACAAGTACTTTACTTCCAAAAATAGAAAACTTTTCAAATTCCTAGAGCTATGTTGTAATCCAGTGTATGAGAAGAAATAACAAGCAAGTGGAGAGCAGCTTGATAGACAAAAGAAGAAAATGGGGAAATAATTTATATCTATGTGTTAATCAGAGAAAAACCTGTCAAAACATGAGCAATCTTTTGAATCAGCAAACAGGCATAGAAGCAGAACCCTGCATTTATTCCACCCATATACTACTTTTCTAGATTCATATAATGTATTTGAAGTAACTAATGCATCCATTTTTCTTCTCTTGTTCAGGGTGACATTTTTTCAGCAGCATGATTTCTTCTCCACAAAACCACAAATTTTGAAGTTTTCTATTTGCTTGTGTAAAATTTCTCTGCATGTTGTGGTATATTCATACATATAGTGAATCAACTGGGATAAAAAAAGAATCACTCACATAATTCCTTCATCACTAAAAGAAAATATAATTGGTTGCATGCATTTTTAACTTTCATAGCAATATTTTTACAATTGGGGTCATCTCTGTTCTTCAGACCCTGTCTTTCGTCTTTGAATCAGATAAGTAGGAGTGCTCACAGTTCTTCACAACATTCTTAATTTAATTTAAGAATGTAACATCAATATACAGATAAAGAATTTGTGAAGCTGCAATATGATGTACAGCAATTCCAAATGTAAGCAGTATCTCAGATTTTATTATCTTTTATCCTTGTACTGAAAATCTTATGGCAAATTGCCACCTATTAAAGATTTGGGTATATTGCTCTGGCTTGCAAATTAAGTGTTCTTTGTGATCTTTGGCACAACAGATATCTCTGACACCTTTATTCATTATTTCCTGAGAGTATTTTTTAATCAGCCTTCTTATTTTAAATGGAGACACTATTTCAGTGCCTCTGGTTTCCTAGCAACACAGTGACTTTTGTGATTACAAAAGATCTGGGTTCAGAATGGTTTTCATGGCTTTTAGTTCTCTGTATAGCCTCACAGACATAATACTTTGATACCACATATCAGACCTGATTTATTTTACTGTAACCAACAATGCATCAAGCACCAGAATAATGTAAAATGACCACCACCTAAACTCACAGTAAACAAAATTCTAAGTGGAGAAGAGTATTTTCTTTTTTTATAGACTGCAATTAAGGTATGTGTTTATATAAATTTTTGTTCTAAAAATTATCCTGTTGGATAAATAAGATTGGAGAATCATGTGAAAGCCCACTGTGCTTAACTGTAGTCTATTTTCAGAAATTAATTTATCTCACATATTCTGCTGTTTTAAATTTTTAAACTAAAAGTTACCTTTTCGGATTTGTTATTGCATGAAAATTATCTGCGCTTGTTTCATCTGGAATTGATTAAGTTTTCTTCACAGTGGCTGGTATAGGGCTGTGTTTTGAATTTGTGCTGAATCAGAGATGTTTTTGTTATTGCTGATCAGGAATTACACAGAGCCAAGGCCTCTGTTTTTTTATTTGTACAGCCATGCTGGTGAGAAGGCTGGGGGTGTGTGGGAGGTTGGGAGGAGACACAGCTGGGACAGGAGACACAACTGACCACAGGGATATTCCAGACTATCTGATATCATGCTCTGATATCATATAAAGTGGAGGGAAGAAGGAGGAAAGGGGGGTCATTTGGAGTGATGGGGTTTGTCTTCTCGAGTCACCATTACATGTGATGGACCCCTGCTCTGCTGGGAATGGTTGAACACCTGCCCTGCTATAGGAAGGAGGAACTTCATTCCTTGTCTTTCTTCACTTGTGTGCATATCCTTTGCTTTCCCTATTAAACTCTGGATCTCAGTCCTGGACTTCAGCAATTTTCACCCTTCCAATTCTCTCCCCATCCTGACTGGTGAGGCAGTGAGTGAGTGGCTGTCTGGGGCCAGGCCACTAAAGCATGATGAGTGGAATTAGAATAAGAGTTTGACAGAGGAGATTCGGTTAAGCTTTTTTCTCCTGGAACTGATGTTATTAGTTTGTATAATGCCTGTAGTCATCAAACATAGATTTAACACAAATGCAAATCTTAATGAAATCTGAGCCTTGGCCTCCAGTATCTATATTTCTTAAGATTTTTTTTCAGATTATGGAGTTAAAAAATATTTAAGAGGAAAAACATTCTATATTATTAACTTGTTAACGAATTACTTCAATTATTTTGCAAATGCAAAATTATGTCTCAACTTAAAAGGGACAGTGTAGTTACAGACTTTTCCATCATTCCACAATGTATGTGAGCTAACTGAACTATACACTTTAAATGAAGGAAATGTATGTGAATAAAGTGAAAAATAGTATAGCTAATGTGAATAAATAAATTAACTGTCTTTCCATAAGGAAAGCATAAATAAATTACTTTGGAAAGGCTGGACAGTAAACCATAATCTTTCAAGAAATGATGTTATGCTCAAATATAAATCATACTACAAATCATTGCAAATCATGTTTCTTGTTCATTCTAAATTATGCCATAAAAGACAGGAAGAAGACTTTGGAGCAAATGTAGATTAAAAACATTTAAACAGAGGATCTATAAAATGGCTGATTGCATTTTTCCCTAGATTAGGGCATACTCTTTTCATATCACAGACAAATCAGTACAGTATCATTAGGATATCTAACTAGTCAGCAGATGACAGTCTAGAAGAATGCTGCAAAGTGAGAGTTAATCTATCCAGTAGAATGAGAGAAATAGAAATAGTGAAGTACAGAACATTCAATTCATAAAGTGTTCAGGTGGTAAGAAAGGATAAAAACCAGCTGAAATATTCTCTAAATGTCCTTCACTATATGGAATCAAAGAAATTGTATTGAAACTCCTAAAAGAGCAGAATAATAACTAGGGGGCTGGGAGCTGACACAAAGTGGGGGGAAATGGGAAAGCATACATACATATGGTAAAAACCCCAGGAGCAACAAAACAAGCAAACAAACAAAAAAGCAGTAAAACCTCAACAAAGTCCATGATAACTATGACATCACGATTATCATCTGAGACAAATGTAACACAATTCAAAGGAAACTGATCTTCTTGACTTATTTGCTGTTGGAGGATGCAAATCAGAGGATTCTGTCTCTTCAAGTCAGAACTGAATGATGTACAGGCAAGAATAAACCAGGAACAGTTGTCTGGGCAGTAATAACATTGCCCACCTTAGTGCCTGGCCAGCAAACACAGATAAGAAATAAAATATATTATGGAATATTAAGTGTTATGTTTACAAAAGTCTGTATCACTGCCACTAGACGGAAACAAAAAAGAAAATATTCACAATGAGTGTTACTGGTTATCTAAAAAATTAAAATGAGAAAAATAAACTGGGTCAAGGGGAAAGGAAGTTTCTGAAAATCACATTTCATAGACAATTTTCCATGTAAGTGAAGTTTTAAGCAATAAAAATAAAATAGATTATTTGCAGTGGCAAAGTTTTTTGGTCACCAAAATTCCTCCCCACTGTTGTAAAACCAAATAAAATTTACAAGCCTGGTATATAGATTCGGGGCTCTGTTTTCCTTGTGATATGAGAGAAAAGCAAATAAGATATCTGAAATCTATCTTTTCCAATCCTGAGTTAGTGTCATATTTCAAGCATGAAAACACACATTTTTTCTGAGACTGAACAAAATTTTGGAGCAAGTTTATCTTTTCAAATAGGATTCTGAAAGATTTTTCTTTTCTGTCGTCTGACTCTGGTGTGAAAAGACTGATTTCAGTATCTGATATGCCTCATGAATCAGAAATGTTGACTCCAGGGAATCAACTAACTTCAAATGTTTTAATGTCAAAGCAGAATTTATGCAAAAAATGGCGCAATATCAACAACTAAGAGCAATAAGCTGCAACCCACACAGTGAGAAACAAAAACCTATGGATGTATTAGGGTAACTAATGGCTTAATACGACCACATTTGCTATTGGTGTTATGAAAGTTGCAACCTATTTATAAATGAATGCTATTGCTCCTTACTCCATTTAGGCTGGGGCAGAGTTAAATTTCTTCATAGTAGCTTTATGGTGCTAATTTTTATATTTGTAATGAGAACAGTGGTGTTAACAGACCAGTGGTTTAGGTGCTGCTCAACAGTGCTTACACAGAACAAAGGCCTTTTCTGTTCCTCAGACTGCCCAACCAGCAAGATGGCTGGGAGAGGAGAGAAGTGGAACAAATGACCCTGCTGTGCAAAGACATATCTCATACTGTATGGTGGCACACTCAATGGAAAAAGCTGGGTAATGGGAGAGAAATGTGGAAGTTGAGTCACCATGCTTGTCTTAAAGTAGATATGCGATGAGGAAGACTAAGACTCACCTGGAATTAAATCTTACCAGGGATGTCAAGGACAACAAAGGACTTCTTCAAATACATCTAAAACAAGCAGCAAACAATGGATAACATGGAACTATTACTCAATGGAAGGGGCACCTTGGTAACAGAGGATGCAAATAAAGCAGATTTGAAGGCTTTCTTTATTTTGGTCTTCAAGACTAGCACTCAGAAATCTCTGACCCAGCAGACAAGGGGAAAAGAGTGGTGGAAGGAAGAGTTTCCCTGGTCAGGAAGGATTTGGTTAGAGAAAACCTGGGGAAACACGATACCTACAAGTCCATAGGCCCAGATTCTCAGCATCCACAAGTGCTGGGCATCCACCTGCTCACCATGAAGCAGTCATGAAGCTGCTCAAAACCCTCTCTGAAAAGTCGTGGCCATTCACAGATGTTCCTGAGGACTGCAAGAAAGCAGATATCATCCCTGTCTTCTAAAAGGGCATGGAAGATCCAGGGAACAACTGGCCAGTCAGCCTCACCTCAGTCCCTGGCAAGGGATTCTGTAGGCCATCTCATCCATGCTGACAGGAGTGGTCAGCATGGATCCACTGAAGGTAAATCATGCTCAAGCAACCTGATTGCCTTCTACAATGAGACAACCACCTGGATGGATGAAAGGAGAGCAGTGGATAGTGTCTTCCTCATCTTTAGCAAGGCTTTTGGCACTATCCCTCACAACCTCCTAATAGGCAAACTCAGGAAGTATGGACTGGATGAGTGAACAGTGAGGTGGATTGAGAACTGACTGAATGGCAGATTCCAGAAGATTCTAGTAAATGGCACAGGGTCTGGTTGTAGGCATGTCAATAGTGATGTTCCCCGAGGGTCAACTCCAGCCCCAGTTTTGTTTAACTTATACCTCAATAACATGGATGAAGGGGCCTCCTCAGCCTGTTTGCTGATGACACAAAGCTGGGAGAAGCTGCCAATACCCCCAAGAGCTGTGCAGCCTTCAGAAGGATCTCAACAGGTTGGAGAGATGGCCAGAGAAGAAGTAGCTAAATTTTACCAAAGGCAAGTGCAGAGTCCTGCACCTGGGGAAGGACAGCTCCAGGTACCAGCACAGGGCAGGGATTGACCTGCTGGAAAGCAGCTCTGCAGAGAAGGACTTGGGAGACCTCGTGGACGACAAGCTGTGCATGAGACAGCAGTGCCCTGGGGGCCATGAAAATGAAAGACCTGGGTCTATTCAGCCTCAAGAAGAGAGGACTGAGACCTAACCTCATCAATGTAAGTGATTTTCTGTTGACGGGGATGTTTTCAGGCTCTTCACAGTGGTGCCCGACAATAGGACAAGAGGTAATGGACAGAAAATGACACACAGGAAATTCCACCTGAACACAAGGAAGAACTTTGCTGTATGGGTGCCAGATTGCCCAGATAGGGTATTGAGGCTGCCTCACTAGAGTTATTCCAGAACCTAAACAATCCTGTGCCATGTGTTCTGGGATGACCCTGCTTGAGCAGGGAGGCTGGACCAGATGACCACACTGTGGTTTCTTCCAAATTTATCTAATCTGTGACTCCCTGATTTTGTCATGGGCCCCTGCTATACTGAAGATGGCTTAACTCCTGACTCTTGATCAGAGGAGTTAACAAATTCCTTGTTTGGTTTAAATGCACACACAGATTTTGGATTACTTATTAAAATGTCTTAATCTTTTTTTCTCACTTAAATTCTTCTGGACCTTTCCCCAGTTCCTCTAGGGAAAAGTGAGCAATCAGCTTTGGGGCGCTTAGCTGCCTACCAGAGTTAAAACACAATACTTGGTGTTCCATCCTCATCTGATTAATTGGTTTCAGTCTCCTGAAGATCTTTCTGTGCTATGGAATTGGTGCTGAATGAAGAGGCAGCCAGTTTTACCCTAGAGGGTAGATCAAATTGAGTCCACTGAAATCAGAGAAGGGTTAAAGGGTTTTGACATTGATTTTGAGGGGGAGCTGGAACGTCACTCTTTCTAACAAAGAGCTTATCACTGTCATTTCCTTCTAATGACTTAGCTGAAAAGGAAAAAAAAAAAAATCTTTCTCCCAAAATACTATTTTTTTTGAGTATTTTTTTTTAAGGAAACCATAATCAAGCTTTGTACATCCTGACGCCAAGCTGTAAAAAGTATTTTTTAAAAGAGTCAATTTGCCACACAAACATGTGATTTGCTTCTGGTTTAGGTTGTTTTCTTTTACTTTCCTTTTCAGCGTAACCATGCAGTGTACTCATTCCCCAAAAATTTAAATTATAAAATGCAACTACATAACGTTTTATAGAATGAAATAATCAGCAATCTATTTGCCATGTATAAAATACTTATTTTAAAATATTTTTTTCCAAAATTTTTTTTTGAGAATTCAGGACCGATGATGTAGGAACGCAGAGTAAAAAATGCACTCAGAATTTAAGTATTACTTAGAGTTTGAGATTCCTTCCTTTCCCATTTCTTAATTTAACTCAGAAAACAAATAAATTTTGGTGCTTTTTTTTCTTCTTCTTCTTTTTTTTTTTTTTTTTTAATGTATTTGAATTGTAGCTTACTTTTATGTTTTTATGTCACAGAGTCCTGCATTTTTTGTTCAAAAAAAGTATTTGTGCGAGCTTCAGAATTTTTCTAGAAACCTCATATACCAGTCATGATGTAAGTCTGTGAAAAACTCCACTAAAAATCATTACATTACTCAGCCATTTAAAGTAAAGTGAAATTCTGTTTCTTTATTAATTAGAAAATTAACCTTCAGGGTTAATAGCTCATGTTATTTAGTATATGCAAGAAAGTCACTATAGTGTATATGATTAGAGTGTGAAGTTCTATTTAAGAACATTATGATAAAACCCAATTTCTTTGCCCACAAAATGTTTTCTGTTTCTTGCTTTGCTTTTCTTTGATAGCTATTACACAGCAATGAGTCTACCCATCATGTTATTATTATATGCTAATTGCAATCAAGCTTTTTGGAGCTGTCTGGAGATGAGGGTGTATTTGCATTAAAAAAAAGATTTTGTGATAAATTGTTTTTGAATATTGTACATTGTCATATGGCACATCTTCCAACTACCTGTTAAAAGAGCAATGTGAACATCCTAGTTACATAATTAAAAAAAAACTAAACAGCATAACAACTTAATGTAAAATAGCTTGGAAGATATTTTTAATCACACTTTTAAAATTGAATCAATAGTATGCAAATAAGCAGATGCTCAAGAAGTAAAAGTAGCATAACAAAATTTGTTTTCTGTTAATATATTTAACATTTTTTACTCTGTGACCCCTTCCTGAAGTGATTCATTATGAAATCCATTTGTAATTTCAGTCTGTTACTTTTATAGATCAGTTATTGACAAAGGAAGTTTTGCAAGAGCGCATTAAAGTGATATTTCAGAAACTGAAGAAAAATAACTTGCGTGAAAATGGTTCTAAGATAAAGTGATCAGAGTCATGGTAATGAGGCAGTTTCCAGTGTAACAGAGAAAGGAAAATATGTTTATCTTAAAGGTTGGTTGTTAGCTGTCAAATTCTTTCTGCCTAAAATTCATTTTAAATACTAAGCATTCTAAAATGTCATTTGCTTTAGCACATGAGGAGCTGTGAAAGAACAATAATATTGGCTTTCACAATCACAGCTGGGGGCACTACATCTAACTAATTTTTATGCTTTCAAACGTACATGTCAGTACACATGAAGTGAAAGTTATTAGAAGCAACATTTTATTTTCAATGGTGACCATAACAGCTGGAAAAGTGGAAGGCAGTGAGTGGTGGTTTCTGCAATTAACGCATGAGAATCATTGAAGAAATAATTTCTTTCCTTTTCGCTTTCTGTTTTTGTTTGTTTCCTGTCATTTCTTCCTGGTCACTGTCAAGAACACATCTGCATCCTAATCAGATGGGGTATAAGAGGTGTTTTTTTCTCTCCAAATCCCTTGACATTATCTAGATTACCTGATTGATGCGGCTTATAGTAAAAGTAATAAAGTAATTTGCTTTAGCTAGTTGGACAAGAAAATAAACCTAATTTCTTAAAGCAGAGTATAACAAAATCCTTGTCAGTTCTCAAGATCTGGTGGCAAGATTCTTTTAATCAAGGCACTATTCTTATATTAAGGTGGGGAGGAAAAAAAGGAGTTTTGCACTTGTCATATTTGTAGAAAAACCAAGACATTATAAGCCTTAAGAAAGGACTGTGAATACCCAGTAGATCTTATACAAAGGCAGCTAATTTAAAACCTACATTTTTAAACTTTTTTTTCTGTTGATTGATCTTTGGGTTTTGTCTGGTTTAGGTGAACATTTTTATTCTAAGACAACTTTTTAAAATCTGATTTTCCATCTCCAAGAATTACCAGGAGAGAAAAAAAATGCTCAGTACATGTAGTATGAGTCAAATCAGGATCAGATGTCTTTACTGATTTATTAATGACATGCAATTAAATGGCAATAACTGAACTATGCATTCAGGATCATTATCAATCATGCAACAGGTGTACCACAGCACTAGACGGTAACAAACCACCTAAAAATTTCTGCACACTTTTTTTCATAACTAATCCTCAATCACACAAGTGTATTCATACACAAAATGATGGAGGCTTCCTTCCCAGTCAATTTCACCTCTTCCAACCAAAATGCACACATTCCTGGAAGCATTATACCATGTACAGTGACAGGTGTTTTCAAGTCACCATTATCCTTCTCTTGAAACAATTTTTCCTGTTTTTTCATACACATTTCCAAGCTACATTTTTTATAAATAATAACTTTTTACTCTGACTGATGGCCTACTTACTCTCTACTATGACCTGTTCAGGAAAAATTTTCTGTCAGGCAATTTTGATCTTTTCATCATGTTTGTTTTTTCCACTTGCAGTCTTAGTGCCAGATGTGCACAAAGGAAAATACTGAAAACAGTGAATAAGCCATACTCAAATTTTAAAGCATTAAATTAAAAATAAAGTAAAATAAAATAAAATAAAATAAAATAAAATCTTTTTTATTATTTGGAAAGTAAGTTATTAGTTTTTGAAGTAGTGAGTATGAGAAATAATACTAATATTTTTTCTTTTTTACAATGTCTTTACATATTTTGGAGTGTAAAATTGATTTTAGGCAGGTGAATTTGAAATGTTTTTATATAAATTAATGTTTTTATAATAACATAAACTCCATCTTTGGGAATATGAAAAACTTTTTTAATATCAGGTACTGTCAGAGAAGCAGAATGACTTTATGTCTGGCCCATTTTAGCAGCATGGTTGCATAAAATTGAATGGGGGATGGAATTTCATATGCATGATTATAGCAATAATAGATACTGAATTATAAATTTGAATTATAAATCAAAGGATTAAATACAACTGTTATGTATAATATATAGATCTTCTAAAGCAATTAATGGTAGCCCTTGCTTTCATTGTTTGCATCTTGTCTTTACAAATATATGATGCAAATCTGAACATTTTGTAAAAATACAAAGAAAACATTTATTTATTTGGAAAAATCAAATACTGTTTTTAAAAGATGCATCCATAAAATATGCATTTTCTATAATAATTTTTTTAAATTCTGTATGCATAGAAAAGGTCATATTTAGAAATACGTGCTATATAGAAAAAAAGTGCTTCATTCATAAATAAAAATCTTCTCTCAACAAATTGATAAAAATGAGACAGCTTGTATTAGCAAGAAAATCCAATTCCTTTCACACAGTGGAAATGTCATTATTATATATAGCGAATAAACCGTAGCTGAACATTTTTAAAATAAAGTTATATATTTTCAGACCCTTTTTCTATCTGAATCTATTGAGAGACTTCATAAAGCAATGGTTTTTATTATTAAATATAGAAACTTGTTGTTGTTACTCTTAAATCTCCCTTTTTATACTAATTTTTTTGGCAAAAACTATTTTTAGATACAATAAACAACAAATTCAAATTGAGTTGTCTTTCATGTGTTGCTGAAATTGAATTTGATGTATGTATTTGAATGAGGTCCAAAATAATACATTTTAGAAATTCAAATATCATTTTTACCTTTATTCTTAGTACTTCACACAACTGCTGCTGTGCCCAATATGATGTTCTTCCTACGTGTTGTCAAAGTCTTTCACCCTGCTTCCTTTTCTCACAGGCATGTTTCCTCAAAGAACAATATTTTTTATTTTCTTCTGGTCTCTAAATGTCTTTTTGCCTTGTCCATGTGTAGAAACTGAGTCAGAACTGACTACCTCAGGTGGACTAATAAAGGGCATTACTGTTTACTTCTTCATGTAGGATTTTCCAAGTTTTAATTTATTTGATTGTGTGAAAATTTCATGCTATACCAAGCACAGAGTAGGAAGACCAAGAAGTAAAGTTGAAACCATATTAAATTCCATTTTCACTAATTTAGTTTTAGTAGATCAATTAAAACCAGTTGTCCATCCTAATTTTTTTTTTGTTTTCTTCACTTTATCTTCCACTTTAGTAAAAATTGCACAGTAAGGGAATTGGCATTGCTTCTTTTTTCTGTCAAGGACTATAAATGAGACGATTATTTGAGGGTCTGTTCATCAAAATCTAATTTATCAAGAAGTATAAGGCATACCATTTTCTGGATACATAACTCCTTCATTACCAACATAAAAATTCATCTAGCAAATAATCCAGATGCTGCTAAGAAAACAAAATAAGACTTCTACATCCAAACACGAACATCATGACACCAATGCTCACAGCTTACCCAAATATTCTCATTTTGCTTTTGTTCATATTCATCATTCAGACACAAGAATTTACTGCGGCAGATGAGAATCCCCCTTCCATAAAGTCCCTTCTCAAATCAAAGAAATCCTTCAAACTTCACTCAATCACAACCCATATTAATCTATACACTTTTCTCATAATAGAGACTTTATAGTTGAACCCGGACATGGAGACTGGGATAGGAAAATTTTGTGGTTTAATTAAAATCTAACTGCTTAAACAGAGCTTCTGGGAAATGACTGGAGAAAAACTACCCTCAGCCTATATCATGCATAGGAAGGACATGTACTGTTGCTACTATTTCCATTGCTGACCCATAAATTGTTGTGCCTATTTGGTGGTTTAAGCCCTGGGCCCCACTCCTGGAACACATTGATGCATGCACACTGGTACTTTGCACACACTCACACACACACTCATATAGAGGCAATTGCACAAACACCTGTCTATCTGCTGGCTGTCTGAATCCAAAAAAAATCTGGAACCTTAGGGCTAAATGCTTCACTAAAGCCACCTAGACTAAAGCTCAATACATAGAGGACAATTAATTGATGTATGTTTTGCATTAATTCTTAATTTATTGAAATAAATCTCTTACTCTGAGGCGCTAATTTGTTTGACTGAGATTTTCAAGAAGTTTTGTCACCTTAGCTGGCCTGGATGAGAATCACATATTTTTGCAAACTCTACCAGAAGTGCAGCAATAGATGTGCTTATCTGCACAGTGAGTGATGAATCACCCTGGCCTCCTGATGATGTTATGGAACCAGAGCATATCTTCACAGCAGCAGCATTTCAGGCACTCAAAAAGGTTGCTGCCACTTGAAGCCAAAAGGCTGCCAAGAATGTTTTCTTTCCTCCATTCAGAAAAATTTTAAATTGTTGAACTTGCTCAGGAGGACATTTTCCCTTTCATTATTAAGCTTTAAGGGCTAAGCAGTAATTCTCGATGAATTCATTTCATTTCACTTTTCTTCCTTTCTTGGAAACTAAACTCATCAAAATGGTGGTACTTCACTCAAGTCCATGTCCAAGGCAAACTAGAAACAGCAAAAAGTTTTATGGACTGTAATGAATGTGTATTATTTTTTTACAACAAAATAGACAGTTATTTTCTGAAAATTAGAACTAATTCTATTAAAGAAGTCTTTCTATGTCTGCATGACTTGCTTTCATGCTTCTTTGGAAATATACCGCTTTGTTCTGTTCTGAGATTAAGAATGTTACTAATATGCTTCAGAAATAGAACAATGGAAGATGGGAATTTGTGGCATTTGACAATGAATGATAAAGTCTGTATGTTCTTGTTTCTGAGAATACAGAACAAATTCCATCATTCATTTAGGGCACAGCAAGGAACACAATTCAAAAAGAAAAAGGAAAAGGGCTGCAACAGTAATACTGGTGTGGCTATTTCTTTTTCCAGCAAAAAAATAGCAATAATTTATAAAGATGGGCTGTATATGAACATAAGAAATGCCATATCAGAGCAAATAGATGTTCTGCCCAGGACAATAATGTTCTCTCAATGACAGTAAATGCCAGATGTTTCAGAAAAAGAAGCAAAACTGCTACAAGGCAACTCGTTCTGAAAAATGATTTTTTGATTTATGTAGCCTGAAAATGTATGTTGCTTTCAGTGCATTCCATCTTAAATTTTGCTGTTGTGCCGAGCCAGCAGCATACTGTTCTGAATATTGCTGTAATTTGTTACAGAATATGCGTATTTTGATCCTGCTAATTCTTGCTGTTTTCTTTATTATGATAGCAGATTGTTGAATATAAAAAAAAAAAATCTTTTGATATGTTTATATGAGACAGCATTATCATAGAAATGTCTGCTAGATTTTTGAAGACTTCAATATTGAAAACACTGGTGATTGATATAAACTGAAAAGGATGGAAAAATTTGCCATTTTTATCCCTCAGAATTGCTAACTATTCAGGAGAAGAAAAGTTATACTAAAGTAACACAAAATGAAGAAATTTTACCTTGATAGGAGATAGAATTTTACATTTTTTAAAAAAAGATTCGATGCAGTTGGATTTTAAGCCAAAAATACAAACATCTTTAGTTCAAGATGCATGCAGGGGAATACAAGACAATAAAATGTAATTTTTTCTTAAACATGACTAATCAATAGTCCATAAATTGAGTACTCATATATAGTATTATTAATATAAGATATAAATTATAAATATAACTATAAATTTTGGTGGAACTACAGATTAATTTTTAAATAAATGTCATGCTGTATTTTCATGGAGCTGAAATTCTCAAATTTCTGCATTGAAAATCCTCAAGTAGTTTTCTTCCACTGAAACAAACCCAACTTTGTTCTGGTTACATATAAAGAATTTTTCTTAAATTGCCTGCAGGATTTTATGAGTATCAGTCCTATTGAGACTTCAAAATAACATTCTGATATACTCTTCTGTTGCTTGTACCACATTTCTAGGCCAGTTCCTTGGGAATTCCTTTAAGCTTGGAGGAGTTGGAAAGTATAATACATTTGATTTAACTGCAAGATATATATTAATATAAATTATCTAAACCAGAACTGGCAATTCTTTAGTAACTTGATAGCTTAAGTATCGAGCCAGTTGGATTACATGACGTTATACATACACAAATGCATTTTTTGACTGTTATTTGGTTGGGTGATTGTTTGGTTGGGCTTTTCTAAATGCAGCCTCATAAAAAAGCCAACCAATACAAGACTGACTAGCAAAACAATGAGCTTACAGTCCTGCTCCTTCCAAAGCTACAAATTGAGACTTTTTATAAGGGCAATTTCCCCATTGTTACTTCAGATCACTGGTGTTAACCTGGCCAGTCTTTCTACCTTTCTACCTTTCTACCATTCTACCTTTCTACCTATATCCTGCCTAAAAGCAGAATATAATAATTACAAAATATATGAATTGTCTTTGAAAGCTTCTTGCTTTCAAACCACTGGTTGAAGTAATGTAATTATAAAGAATTACCACTGGCAGTAGCAGAATGGTGGCTATTTGACACATCAACCTGTCCATTTCTGAAAATGAAAACACTTCTTTCTGTGGGATGATGATCAAGTCTTTGTGTGTAGTACTTATTAATAAGACATCCCATGTGATTCACTGTGCATAATTTATAAATCTCATTTTCCTGAACTGAATTTTATTGTGATTTACTATCTTTTTTTCTCAGTAGGAAATACATTGAGTTGAATTGAAATAACAGTCCTCAAGCAGGTCATTGAAATTCTTGCAGTAAGGAAGAATTACTATATATTCTTGTTTGTTTGTTGTTCATGGGATAACAATTATGACCTTAA